>NC_134354.1:765659392-765749392 GCF_048569485.1 Anomaloglossus baeobatrachus
ATCCAAATTTAATTTTTCAAGGTACAAATGAGTAAAAACAAAATACCAAAAAATAACCATCTCAAAAATTAGATCCGTTTTTTTTTTCTTACCTAAAAAGAAACTGAGAGGTGATAGAAAAACTTGAAATTAAAATTCTACTATATTATATTTTATTTTACACTATAAAAATATTAAAAAAATTATAAAAAAAAAAATAATAATATGGACTTTAAACTGATACAGCCCAAAGAATACTGACACTCCCTATTAACAAGCAAAATGGTGATTGCCAGTTACTCATTTCATATATTGCCATGAGGAATGACCTAAAGAATAAGAATTAAAAAAAAAAAAAATAAATTCTAAAAAATATTTTTAAAATGCCTTATAAAAATTTAGATTTTTTTTATTTTATTTTACTTTTAAAATGGTACTTTTTTTATACCAAGTTTTTGTAGAAGTTTCCATTGTCCAAATGGCAAAAAGTAGCAAAAAATTGTTACACAAAAATGGAGCATCTTAGATGGCTTCAGTTGAGGCCCCTTTTTGTTCTTCCAAGTTTTAAGCCCTAATCCAATCTTCTGTCTAGTCTTTGACCCAAAAACACAGTCAGCACAAAGTCAACTCCATGGACAGAGAATCAAAAAGTTGCTACAATCTCCAAGCTTAGTCCTGAAATCAGTGACGGACAATCATGGATTGCTGCCTACATTTAAGTTGAATCTTCTCTTCATCGCAGATGGCTTCAGTGGAGTCCCCCTTTTTGTTCTGCCGGGTTTTAAGCCCGGACCCAATTTTCTGTCTAGTCTTTGACTCCAAAAAACAAAAGAGTCAGCACAAAGTCAACTGCATGGACAGAGAATCAAAAATTTGCTACAATTTCCAAGCTTCCTCTAGAAATTAGTGACAATCATGGATTTCTGCCTACACATAAGTTGTATCTCCTCTTCAACTACTCAGGGGCATGTAACCCTTTTGGATTCCAGGGGATTAAGGGTCAAACCATGAACTTAGAAAAAGAACATATTACACAGCAATTTCTCTCCCGTAAAAGCATCGGGTCATGCCTCAGGAATTAATGATCTCCAGTTCTGACCTGTGGACATTAGCCTCGTAATATATGTGCTCGGCGTAATTGCCTAATTAGGGAAAATGAGGCCGGCCACTTTTTTTGATTAATGTGTTATACGAAATGTCAGCTTTAGTTAGTGGTCACCAAGCAGCAGTGCGTGTAATCTGTGATGTGATTCACCTATTAAAATTTCTATAGGGTGAAGGAGAAGATGGCGACCTCGAGATGGAGGTTACCTGGAATTATTATTTTTACACAGATTATCATGGGAAGACAAGGTGAGGTTTTCAAAGTCATCCAAACATGGACAACTCATCCGGTATCTGATGACTTTGAAGCGCTCGTTGACCCAGAAAAAAGAAAAAAAGTTATCATTCGAAGCCTTACTAAACAGACCTGGCTACAGTTTTCGAGAAGGTGGCACCTTGTGGTATTTCATCTGGAAACTTCAAAGTCTAAGTATTTTCTATAAGTTCAGAAGCCAAAATAAGGAGAGATATGTCTAGAGTCCAACACTCTCATTCCTAATTTCTACTCAAAAATTTTGCTTTCACTTTCCCAAAAACAGTTGTCTACTGTTGATGCTATAGTAAGCATTGGGTCGTTCATTGCCCGTTTACAGTAGACAATTGAATGGACCTTGCTACAGTTTTCAGGAAGGTGGCACCTTGTCGTATTTCGTCTGGATACTTCAAAGTCTTAAAGTATCTTCTAGAAGTTCAGAAACCAAAATAAGGACTGATCCAAGTTGAGAGTCCAATTGGGGTCTCCAATGCTCTCATTCCTAATTTCTGCCTAAAACTTTTGCTTTGACTTTAACAAAAAATGGTGTCCTCTTCCTGATGCCGTAGTGAGCATTGGGTCGTATACAGTAGAAAACCGAAACAAAGCAAGGCTGACGTTAAGCATGGAAAAGGGCAAAAGCAAGACCCCAGTGGACAACACGACCCTGCAGAGTCATCAGTTATAGTTGAGTTTGGAAGTTATTCTGTGTGATAGGGGATAATTTCCCGATTGCTTTGGGTAGGACTACCAGGTAACCTACTGATGTCAAGAATGGAGCGGTGGTCAAACCTACGTTCTGCTGCTTTATACATGCCGAGCGCGGTACTCAGATGGTTTTCAGCACTGGATGTAGCAACAATGCAAATGAGCTACCTCTGCTCCAGTCACGCGGGGGTGGGGGAGGAATCTATATCGTCCTGGTTCTCGAGACTGGTCAGTTTCCCAGTGGTTGGACCACCAGTGATAAGACAACTTCCAAACTTGAGAATAACCTTTTAATACAGTTGAACATTAACTAACGTTTCCCAAAATGTTTCACATTTTAGAGATGCCCTTAAAGGTGTAGTGTCCAAGGGAAAGAAAAGGTTATGGTTATTGCCCAAATGAAAATGCTAAAAAAAAACAAAAAACTTGGATAGATTGGCCACCCCATGAGGGCCCTCACACACCAGACTTGACTTTAAACATATCTTGGCTTAGGATATGGACAGATGGATGATTAGGATCATTGGACCCACATACATTTTTGTAATCCGGGGGAAGGAGCGCTTAGTAGTCTTTACTTTATAGACGGGATTAGTTTGTCCCGACTCAGATTTTCTCCTGCTGAATGACACCGCTTCTGGAGATTTCTGTCGGGGCTTGTCTTATAAGCTGACTATTGATGGGCCGGGATGAAAGTAACACGTGCACAGACCCTTTAAAGAGCTTTTACGTGTCACACGCACAGCCTGTAAAGAACACAAAGGCTCGTAGTGCTGATTGCCTTTTTAACGGCCTTTTATGAGCAATTAGCAGGACAGTGTTTTTGCCTTAACCTGTCATCATCCGCGACTCAAAACAACCTCAAAATATTTCAGCAGCTACTGAGAAGTACCTGGTCTCCAGGGGGATGTTGCTGTTGAGAAGCCAGTTGTCTTGACCATGGATAGCCTCCTGGGCACTGCCCGGTGGCTCGCCTGATAGTGAGTGATCCGTGGGAGCGGGGCTAGGGTTACTACGTGGGGTGAAGTTGCCCCTGTTCAGGGAGTTGATGGAAGCTGCATGGTGGGGGTTTGGCGGGTGAGACAACGGGGGAGGCGGCGTTCTCAGCCTCAAATGGTTCTGCAGACCCAACGACTGATCTGGAAGACATAAAATTAGCAACAGGTTATAATTTAACTCTAAACGTTACGCAAATAATATAACACTACAGAGCACGTAAATAAAGTTCCACAAAAGCAGACGCATTTATAAATGACACGTAATACACCAGAATCAGAAAAGAGCTTCATTTACAATAATTAAAAGGAAAATTCCAGGTTTGTAACAAAATATTGACATATGGTGGCCCTGTAAGTGTAGATAAATACTGCCCCTATCTACAAGAATATAACTACTATAATACTGCGCCCTATGTATAAGAATATAACTTCTATAATCCTGCCCCTATATACAAGAATATAAACTACTATAATCCTGCCCCTATGTACAAGAATATAACTACTATAATACTGCTCCTATATACAAGAATATATATACTATAATACTGTCCCCGATGTACAAGAATATAACTACTATAATACTGCTCCTATGTACAAGAATATAACTACTATAATACTGCCCCTATGTACAAGAATATAACTACTATAATACTGCTCCTATGTACAAGAATATAACTACTATAATACTGCCCCTATGTACAAGAATATGTGGCGCCCTGGACAAGCCAGGGGCCACAGAGCACAACACCCACACACCCCACACTCCCGGTCAGGCACACCAAAGTCAGACACAAAACCCTTGTTGCCTTCCTCCAGGGGCTGATGTTCACACCAGGGGGTGGGCCAGGCGGTTGGCCCCGCCCACCGAGGAGCTCACAGTCCTGGAGGCGGGAAAAGCAGGCAGATCACTTGTAGAGTCTAGCTAGGGAAGTGAAAGTGGAAGGAAGGAAAGTGGCAGCTGAGCAGACTAAAGTTGGTCCGGGTGTGTGGCCCGGACGGAGCAGCAAGGTTGGCAGACGGTGGTGACCGTCTGCAGGAGTGGCCTATCAGAGCTTACCGTAACGACCGTGGACGGGCAGTGGCCCGGCGGTACCAGACCGGTACGCAAAGAGAAGCCAGCACCATCTGGCAGAGGCTTACGGACCCCGGCAAGGCTAGGAGTCGCCGTGAATTTGCCGAATTCGTTACTGAAGAGAACCTCCTGGGTTTCCCAGCAGCCAAGTCCCGACAGAAGGCAACAGTCCAACCAAGAGAGGGAGACACCGCCACCGCCAAGGCAACCGTTTCCCAGGGCCAGAGCCTGCGGGCAAAAGGGGCTCCTCCAGCCCATATCCAAGCTGGGGAGCGGGTTACCGGTGGGAACCCATTGGAACCATCTACCGTACATAAATGCAGGGAAAGGCAGTCACCATCAACCTGCCGGGAGAAACAGCACCGCAGCCGCCTGTGGGACCCGTCCATCCAGCCGTGTGTTTTACCGAGAACTGTGTCTTCATCACTGGCTGAGGGAGTACCACCGTGCCGTGCGGCACAGCGCTGCCCCTGCGACCCTGCACCTCACCAGGCCCTGTAACCCGCCTGTCATCCATCCCTACCCCCATCACCGGGCCCCGGGACAACCAACCCCCTACCCACGGAGGGGAGAACTAACAACAAAGCTGCTCCCTGTCACCGCTCCCGGGATCCCAGTCTAGAGCAGCGGTGGTGTCACCAATATCACCACAACCGTGGGTGGCGTCACGGACAATAATCAAATCCCCACAATCAAAATCCCCATCCCCTTTTCACTCACGGGCGAGGAGCGCCGCTTGAGTCCCCGGGATCCGGCCCACCGCTCGAGCCACCACCGAGCAGCGGCAGCAGCAGCAGTGGGAGAGCGCAGCGTCCCCTCCTCCACCCGCATCAACTATAACTACTATAATACTGCTCCTATGTACAAGAATATAACAATAATACTGTCCCTATGTACAAGAATATAACTACTATAATACTGCCCATATATACAAGAATATTACTATAATAATGCTCCCTATGTACAAGAATATAAATACTATAATATTGCCCCTATGTACAAGAATATAACTACTATAATACTGCCCCTATATACTGTACAAAGATTGATCAACTAGGCGACTTTATATCAGACACTATATGGCGGTATAATGGGTGTTTTAGCTAAACAGTCTCTATAGAGTCATTTTCATTGTGATTACTGAGCATGGGAGAGAAGCAGGTTTCAGCAGTGTCAGGGTTAATGCCGCCATTTACACAACCATGTGTGTGGTCCTGTCAGGGTGGGTCGGCCATAAACACATTATGGTCTTATAATAACTTAATTTTCCTTCAGTCATTAAGGGATAAATACAATTAGTGAAGATTAATCCTCTGGGTTTATGAGGAATATGATGGCTCTTATATTAGGAAGTAAAATAAATAAATGAGGCAACGGCAAAAGAAAAAAAACAAAACAAAAATAAAACAGTTTGGGGTTATAGAGCCGGTGGATGATTTCCCTGTTTTCTGCTTTTCTGTAGATTTCGGGCACATAGGATTTTTCAGGTTTCTACCGGTTACCATTGGCAACAGACAGTCCTGACAACAGGGCAGATGAATAGGCCCAGGTGTAATACTACAACTCATGGACCTGGGTGGAGTTCTCCTTTAAAACAGGCCCGAGACCACACAATACACTACAATCTCAAGGCGGCAGCCATTTTCCCCTGTATAATGGTGGTCACAATCAGATTTCCTGTCGTGAAGCTCCAGAGTGTTCCCACAAAAAAAGGCCATTATATTGAAAGGATTAGGGGGTGTTGTAGTTCCTCAAGGCACGAATATCAGAGCTGCGGCCTTGAGCTACCATGTTAAGGGTCACTGTGGAATATCACAGACATTACTGACTGTGCTGACCCCCAAGATTGGCTCCCATTGACATCTATGATGTGAGATGATCGCAACAAGTGTCGCCCGTCTTACGTCTTAAGGTGACCTATCCTTATCCATTGCCTAGCTAACGTCTTAAAGTGACCTATCCTTTTCTGTCGCCCATCTTACGTCTTAAGGTGACCTATCCTTATCCATTGCCTAGGTTACATCTTAAGGTGACCCCTAGCCTTATCCATTGCCTAGCTTACGTCTGAAGGTCCACCACCAGCTGATGTGTATGGGTGGTGAGAGAAAGTCCTCCTTCAAAAGACAAGATTTTACTATTCTCTGTGAAGATAAGTTGCCGCACAACCACCCTGATGACGCTTATGCCCATAGCAAATTACTTTTGGTCTTTTGAAGACCCGAAATCATGAGCTGTACTCGACTGCACTTAAAAGAAAAAAAATGACAAGGGTCACAAAAAAAAAAAAGATAAAAAAAAGATAAAAAAAGTGCACTGGGATGTGGGCTATAGTAGCCCTCTTCAAAAAGGAGAAAAATCCCCAATAAACCGCTGCCGGTCTCTCCAAGCCATAATAATAAAGAGAACTCCGGCACTCTACCTCAATGTAGTAAGACAAGAAAAAGGTTTCTTTTTTATATATGTATTTATTATTGAAGAAAAATAATTCATGCATATATGATGTCCAAAAAATTAACGTTTCAACCATAATATGGTCTTCATCAAAAGGACCATCTGTGATTATCAGGCAAGGTGAGCCGTTACTAGGCGATGCGGTGCGGGGAAGATACTCAAGAACATGAATCTACATGGAATCTTAGGTCTATTGATTGTAGGTATGTGCACAACCACTATACTGGTATAGCCCAATCATATTCTATATTCAGGTATAGCCACAGTTTTATATATACTCGTCCTGTTACTAGGTATGATTGTGCAATGAGAGGGACGCAGTGGCTTGCCCCTGTATCCTATAAGCATAGCAGAGTAGTGTCAGAATCCAGGATAAATCCCGCCACGCAGAGGGAGCAGGTCCAATTGTCCTACCACACAGGTTCAGTCCGGCACCCGTTAGGTGATATCCATTACCCATTTAGGAACCTGATCAGAATTTCCTTACCCGTATTTCTGCACAGTGGCACGTATCCCTATGGGCTGCAGTAAAGATTACGTAAAGGATATATTATTGCACCTTCATATAGTATACAAGCCCATATTTATCCTGGATTCTGACACATATATGCATGCATACATACATACACACATACACACACACACATTATATATATTATATATATTTATAAACATTCCCACAAAACTCCAGACAAAACACCCCGCGTTACCCGTTGAAGGAGTCAGACAGTGCTTGTGATACTGCCGTGTTCAGCCAGGTTCACATTATTATACCCACGGCTTCTGAGCGCACATGTCATTTTAACTCTCCTTTTGCACAGCAGAGCCGCTTCCTTACATACCGCCGCAAGAATAATTGTAGAGCTCCTGTCAGGTTGATATTTTATGAATATTCTCCTGGCTATAAGATCCCTTCCTCTACAGTTTAGCATTTTCTTTATAAAACCTTAAACTCAGCTTTCCCAGCCTCCTGAATGGCTTATCTGATCACATATACTGTATGTAAGTATATATACATCCCTATTTAAAAAGCACCCCGAAACACCGTGTCTGCAAATTGGGATTCTGATCTGGCTTATATATCCTGAGTCATATTGCAAAGGATTGTTGAAAATCCACTTGTGACTTTTAGGATCGCTACTTCCAATAGGTGGCGCTGCGCTAGAGTTTGTCTCCTTTACTGGAGAGACAATTTGAATATTTCCTAGAGGGGCATGGCAGCTATAAGTCCCCTTAGCTGGCAGCCAGACTGGCTTGCAAAGTCTCCTTAAGGAGAATAGTGTTCCCCCGTGGTCCCCACATAGCTTTCTCATGAGCCAGATCAGACACCCTCATACTTTGCACTGACGAGGGGCAAGCACTCCGAAACACCGTGTCTGCAAATTGGGATTCTGATCTGGCTTATATATCCTGAGTCATATTGCAAAGGATTGTTGAAAATCCACTTGTGACTTTTAGGATCGCTACTTCCAATAGGTGGCGCTGTGCTAGAGTTTGTCTCCTTTACTGGAGAGACAATTTGAATATTTAAAAAGGGAAATTTCCTACCCAAATAATTTCTGGCATATTGACCTCCCCATCAGAGAATTAGAAAAATAGAAAAACATGAATTAACTAAGGATCTGTCAGTGAGCTCCTTCCCAGGGGAAGTTTGTACCTGTAATCTTCCTACTTCTGAGATCATCTCTGCTGATACATGAGCACACCAAAGTTCAGTTGAACTCTGATGTCATCTGAAAGAAGCACAAAACAAGACAGGAGATGCAAACTGCTCCATCTGAACTAGTTCACTGATTAGTTCCCAGTTAACTCATTCTGCAGCCAGTAACCTGCAGAAGAAAAAAAAAACCTGCCTGTAATGCAGTGCAAAACTTTTAACAACAACAAAAAGCAAAAGTAATGTTCAGCCGCAAATATATGTGTCGCGGGCGGAGGAGGGGACGCCACGCTCTCCCACTGCTCGGGTCCGGCTGCCGCGGCTGCTGCGGCCTGCTGCTGCTTGGTGGCTCGAGCGATGGGCCGGATCCCGGGGACTCGAGCGGCGCTCCTCGCCCGTGAGTGAAAGGGGATTGGGTTTTGGGATAGTTTATTGTCCGTGACGCCACCCACGGTTGTGGTGATTAAGTGGACACCACCGCTGCTCTGTCTGGGGAGCCCGGGAGTGATGGTACGGAGCAGCCAGTTGTTGATTTGCCCCTCCGTGGGTAGGGGTTTTGGTGATCCCGGGGGCCCAGTGATGGGGTTGGTATGGTGGACAAGCGGGTATGGGGCCTGTGGAGGTGCAGGGGCAGCGCTGTGCCGCACGGCACGGAGGTACTCACTCAGCCAGTAAACACGACACAGTTCTCGGTAAACAAACGGCTGGTTGGACGGGTCCCTCGGACAGTTACGGTGCTGCGGTTCCCTGCAGTTAGCGGTGACGGTCTCTTCCCTGCACCTATGTAAAGTCTCTTGGTAGCGATGGGTCCCCACCGGTTACCCACTCCTCGGCTTCAATCTGGGCCGAAGGAGCCCTACTTTGCCCGCAGGCGCTGGCCCTGGGAAACTGGTGCCCTGGCAGTGGCGGTGTCTTCCCTTCACGGTCGGGCTGTTGCCTTCAATCGGGACTTGGTTGTTAGGAGAGAGAGAGGTCCCCTTCACTGACGGATTTGGCAAATTATGGCGACTAATAGCCTTGCCGGGATCCGAAAGGCCCCTGCCCTGGTGCTGACTGTTCTTCGTATACTGCTCCGGTACCGCCGGGTCATCACCCGTCCGCGGTCCTTCCAGCAACCTCCGAGCAGTCCCCCTGCAGACTATCACCGCCGTCTGCTGACCTTGCTGTCTCAGTCCGGGGCACACACCCGGACCAGCTTCAGGCTTTACTACTCTCACTTTTCTGTCACTTCAGCTTTTCTCCTTAGCTCCACTACTACTTCACTTCCTTCTACTTTCACTTCCTAAACTTCACTCTGTTCCTCACTCAAGCTCTGCCTGAGCTCAACTGCCTGGTTCTTCCCGCCTCCAGGGCTGTGAACTCCTCGGTGGGCGGAGCCAACCGCCTGGCCCACCCCCTGGTGTGGACATCAGCCCCTGGAGGAAGGCAACAAGGATTTTAGGTTAGCTTAGATGTACCTGCCGGGAATGTGGGGTGCATGTGATGTTGTGACCTGTGACCCCTGGCTTGCCCAGGGCGTCACATATGCATTAAAGCAAATAAAAAAAAGACCCAAAAAGGTGAACAACCCCTTTAAGGAATCTAGGCCGCATATAAATCTCTAACATGTGTCACCCTGCTTTTTCCAGGCTCATGAAAGGCCAAATATTTTGTATTTATTTATGCATTCGCACCTCACTGACAAACTAATATTTTAGGGCACCAAAAGGATAAATAGATGCCTGTACGTGTAGTAGATTATAGTAGCTATATTGAAAATCACTCAGTTTTCCTGAGCCCTGAATGGCAAAACTACTTAGGTGTTTCTTTAGTTCTACAGGTCAAAAACTCTGTTTAGGGCATTGCAAAGAAAAGTAGATGCTAACATTTCTCCAAAATATATTTTATATAATATAGAGAGGGGGGGATAGAGAGGGGGGGATAGAGAGGGGGGGATAGAGAGGGGGGGATAGAGAGGGGGGGGATAGAGAGGGGGGGGATAGAGAGGGGGGGGATAGAGAGGGGGGGGATAGAGAGGGGGGGGATAGAGAGGGGGGGATAGAGAGGGGGGATAGAGAGGGGGGATAGAGAGGGGGATAGAGAGGGGGATAGAGAGGGGGATAGAGAGGGGGATAGAGAGGGGGATAGATAGAGGGATAGATAGAGGGATAGATAGATAGATAGAGGGATAGGATATTTTAGCCATATTGGGAATCACCCAGCTTTCCCATGCTCCTGAATGGCAAACCTAGTTATTTTTGCTTATTTTTTTGCAGGAATCCATGCCATAACCATTTAGGAAAACATGATGCCCTAAAATATGGTTGTTGCCTTGAGGCTTTCTCAGGCCACTGAAAGGCAAATATGTCAATGTATGCAGAGTTACATGGTTATATTGAGTGCCACCCAGCTTTTCCAGATCTGTCTAGTAATATATCTCCATATTATGACAGTGGTATGGGGGGGATGGGAATAATATGACAATGGGTGGAGGAGTAGAGAGGCAAAGGAAGAGTTAATGATCTGCGCTTATATAGTTGGAACAATTCAGAATCAGTGGAAAATCCAAAGAAATAAAAGAATGCGAGAGGGGTGGGAATGAGAAAAAAACAAAAAACAAAAATACCACTTTTTCTTTTTTCTTTTCAGCAATGGATGTGTGAAAATCTGCTTACAGGATTAATTCAGAAAATAAATAAAAGCGCAGTGGTGGCGAGAAATAAAAATAAAACCTCCTGAGTGTTTCAGGCATCTCCAGAGATTTCAGAAAACGAGAGATTCATACTTTATTCATCAATATAGATGACAAAAAAAAAAAGGCTTCCCAACCACCGGGGGCGACGTAGGAAAGAATCGACAAAAAAAAAAATAAAAAATACTAAGAAAAAAAAACATAAAACACAACAATGCCAATATTACATTTCCAGAGAAATTCCCTTAATCTGGCATTCAAACACCTGAAGAGGAAGATAATCTGCTAATCTGGCATCTAGCAGTTTTAATGAATACATAAAGAATTTTGACTGAGCGTAATTGCATTATTCTAATCCACAATATTTGATAATCCAGAACCAGAAGGCAGTTTTCTGCAAATTATAAATATATTATATATATATATATATATATATATATATATATATATATATATACACACACATACATATACACACACACACACATCCATACACATATATAATATGTGTGTGTGTGTCTGTATATTTATATTCCATATTATATATTTATATTCCATAATATATATATATATATATATATATATATATATATTAATTTTTTTAATAGTTTTCTAGCACAAGTTTGTAAAATCTGAATTTCAGAGTCTAACAATTGCAAAAAATAAATAAAAATTAGAGGGCGGCAGTGGATTTATAGATGACCTCCTGGCAATTTAATGGTAAGATCTCTGTACTCATCTACTGTGTTTCCCCAAAAATAAACCCTAGCAGGATTTTTCTGCCTTTTTGGAGTATTCTTATAATATAAGCCCCACTCCAAAAATAAGACCTAGTTGTGGATTATCATCCTTTCAGGATATGTAACTTTTATTGGTGTACGTTGCCCCGATGTGTTGCTGTATGCCCCGAAGTTTATAGTCAAATGCCGGCTAGTTAATGGAATGAATATTCACCCCTCTTTCAGCCAATAATCCCACACACACCTCTGCCAGCGTCAGTGATTTGATGTGGTGTTAAAGACAAAAAAATAAAATTCATACATATCTTTCCCCATCCACCCCTTTTCCAGAGTCAGTAATTGAAATTTAGTTTATTTAAAAAAATGAATATTCACCTCCTTTCCCACCCACCCCTCTGTACTGGGTGTCAGTGATTCAATCATGTCCTATTACTGCCCATGGATCGCAGCAAAATGCTCGCACTGGCCGGCAGTTCTCATCTGAGCATGAGAGCTGCATAAAAATACACGCTGACACGCTTGAGTCCAAAGACGCCACGCAGAGGGGGGGGCGGGGAAAGCGGTGAATATTCATTTTTTCATTAACGCAAGTTCCAATCACTGATGCTGCCAGAGGGGTGAGCGTGATTATGAGCAGGAGAAGGGGGGAATATTCATTTTTTCATTAACAAAAGGTCCAATCACTGATGCTGGTAAAGGGGCGAGCGGGGTTATGAGCAGGGAAAAGGGGGAATATTCATGTTTTCATGAACGCACGTTCCAGTCACCGAAGCTGGTAGACGAGTGAGCGGGATTATGAGCAGGAGGAGGGGGGTGGAATATTCATTTTTTATTAAAAACACAAGGTTCAATCATGGACGCTGGCAGAGGGAAGAGCGGAATTATGAGCAGGGGAAATAGGGGAATATTCATTTTTTCATTAATGCAAGTTCCAATCACTGATGCTGGCAAATGGGTGAGCGGGATTATGATCAGGGAAGGGGGGGGGGGAAATATTCATTTTTTCATTAAACACAAGGTCAAATCACAGATACCGACAGATTAATGAGCTGGAGAAGGGGGTGAATATTCATTTTTCCATTAACAAAAGTTCAAATCACTGACACCGGCAGATGGGTGGGCGGATTATGGGCTGGGGAAGGGGTGAATATTCATTTTTCATTAACAGATGACCCAATCACTGCCAACAATATAAAATATAAGGCATCCCCCGAATATAAAACCTAACATAATTTGGAGCCACAAATATAAAACAGTCTTATTATCAGGGTTAACACGGTATGACCATCTGATAATCCAGACAATGCCGGAATAAATACACCCTCACCCTTTTACATCTTCTGGCTACACCAATGTGCCCTCCTACAGTGTTACCAATCTGAGCCAATGAGAAAGCATGAGTGAAGTCACATGACTCACTCCAGTTTATATAAAGTAAGCATGGGCGGGTCTTATCAGATTTAAAAGGGACCCCATCACTATTGTGATCGATAAAAATACTAAGGCATGTGCATGGCTAATGTTTCGGCATGCTAAATGCTCTTTAAGTCTAAAACGGCTGATAACAGAAAGCAAATTACAAAAAAAAAAAACAAACAAAAAACAAAACTTTTTTTTAGGTTTACTGCTCCTTTAAAAGTGGGAACAGCTCCTGTACCTGCGGCAAACAATTCCAGTCGGCCATTAACATATGTGTGAATATGAAGACCATCAAGATCTCGTCATGACACCGCGGAGGATCATTTGCACCCAGGGGAAGAATAAAATCTGTCAGCGAGCGCTCACTAAACACAATATTAATTTTTACTTTCATGGGCTGTAAACTTGATTAATGCAAAATAAAAAAAAAAAATATTCCCCAGCGCTGCAATGGCGGCACGCGATATAACGACGCCATAAAAATAATAACAGTATACAGATTGTACAGTGCTCAATAATCAGGGGCCGGGGGTGGGGGGGGGTGGAGATGGATTGGATTCTTTGCAAAGTGACAAGAAGGACTTCGGGCCTCTTTCTAGGGACGTAATGAGGATCCCACTGCGCGGCGGCGTCATCATCATCATCATCATCATCGTTAATAGGACGCTAACGACTGCCGCGTGTAAAATATGAACCCTCATCGTTCTGCAGATGATGATGATGATGCGGAGGCTTAATGCATCAAGTATTGTCACGCTCTGCCGTCCATTATAATGTCATTGACTGCCGCTGACATTGGAAAGACATCGAGACACGGCGGCAATTAGGACCTACCGAAATGTGACACGGGGTGCGCAAGGATTCACAAATGTCACCGCAGTACATTGTTACATTTATATTATTACATTCCATTGTTCCAGAGATTTTTACATATGGAGTACAGGAAATCCACACAAGTACCCAGAGGTGGAATAGAAGCTGGTATGGTGCCCAAAATACCCTTATATCCCATAATAAAAGCACTGGAGACTACTCTACAAACCCCTTTAGTCTGGTGTCTCACAGCATTGAGAATAGAGAGGTGGCTGCGCATGCGCACCTTACTCTGACCTTTACGCAACAACTTTCACAATAACCCACCTCTATTCCCCTAGCAGTGTAGAACAGGCACAGTTCTCAAAGTGGAAGCCAAATTTGCAGGATAACCCCCTAAAACCACTTCAGACTATTCTGCAAACAGCTTTAAACTGGTGTCACACACCATTGAGAATGAAGAGGTGGCTGCGCATCTGTAGCACCCTGGAGAACCACGTACACGCACACTTAGGCCCCCACACTTCACCAGTTCCAAAAGGGTTACATCAGCCGACCTGAAACCCTAGTCAACCCCCTTTAGGGAAAGATAGACACACCAGTGGGCGTGACCAGGCGGTTGGGACACGCCCACCTAGGGGATCTAGATAGCCAGGGTGGGAAAACAAGCAGTAAAGTTTGTAGTTCAAGTTGAGAGGAGTGCAGTTTTTGGCATTCAAGTTTAACCGTGACAGGGTTGGAGCCCTGGTGCCTCTGGCTAGGTGGCAGATGGTAGCCATAGTCTGCAGGAGACGGGAAGACTGTTGTGGAATCTAGAGTGGACCGGGACAGGGTAGTGGCCCGCCGGTGCAGCCACCGGAGAACCGACCGGAAACCGTACGCACGGAAAGGGGGTACTCGGACCCTGGAGCCGGGACCGAAACCAACAGCCCAGCTAATTCACCGATTGAGGGCAGGCTTATAGGTCCTGTCCCACCCCCAAGTCCCGAAAAGTAGATAACCACCCACAGAGAAGGGATAGTGGCCACCGCCAGGGCCTGTAGATCCCACGGGTCAGCGTCAGACGGGCACGGCTCCCAAACAAATAACCGGGAGCGGGAACCTGTGTTACACACCAGGCAGTCCCATTTACTACAAACAGTGCAGAGGAGAAAAACTCAACTACCACACCCGAGTGAGGACAACGATACGACCGTCTGCGGAGGTCGGACACCATCATTTTTGGTTTAACACTGGACTTGTGTGCTTCTTCTTTTCGTGAGCAACATCCTCGGCCTGGCCGGGTGCGCCGGTCCCTGCACCATCACGCCTCAACACAGAGACACTGGGATCTGGGGCGTCCATCCGTACCCACGCAGGGGATTAACAACCAGCTGCCATTACACCTCCCCGGGCCTCCCATAACTGCAGCGGTGGTGCCGTACCTCACCACACACTGTGGGTGGCGTCACAGACAACCTCCCTTGTAAATAAAACTTCTCTTTTCACTCGTGGGCGGCGGAGCGCTGCTCGAGCCCGGGTCCGGTCACCACTCGAGCCACGGAGAAGCCCAGGCTGCGAGCATCCCCGAGCAGCCCCTCAGCTGCGGTCTGGCCCCCGCCCGCGATACATGCGCACCTTACTCTATCCTCGACTATGTGATCTGCGTAAAAGGTTTCAGAATAACCCACTGCTCCATCCCTAGCAGCCCAGGACGGGCATAGTTCTCAAAGCGCATCCCAAATTGGCAGGATAGCCCCCTAAAAGCACTTGAGTATTCTACAAACTGCTTTAGTCTGGTGTCACACATCATTGGGAATAAAGAGGTGGCTGCGCATGCGCACTTTACTCTATCCTTTAGGCCGGAGTCACACTTGCGAGTACCTTGCGCGAGTCTCGCATTGCATCACCCGGCACGGCTGTCCACTCTCCTGACAGGAGCGTCTCAGCTGCAAAGAGATGCATACAACCGGCCCGCTCCTGTCAGGAGAGTATGCAGTCAGGTCGGGTGATTCAATGAGAAACTCGCGCGAGTTACACACAAGGTTCTCGCAAGTGTGACTCCAGCCTTACTATGAGGTCTGCGCAACAAGTTTCAGAATAATCCATGACTCCATCCCCAGCAGGGCAGGATGGGCACTGTTCTCAAGGTGGAACCCACATTTTTAGGATAACCCCCCAAAGCATTTGAGACTATTCTACAAACCCCTTTAGTCTGGCATCTCGCACCATTGGGAATAAAAAGGTGGCTGCACATGCACACCTTACTCTATCCTCTACTAAGGGGTCTGCGCAACAAATTTCACAATAACCCACCTCTCCATCCCCAGCCGTGCAGGATAGGCACTGTTCTCAAGGTGGAACCCAAATTTGCAGGATAACCCCCTAAAAGCACTTGAGACTGTTCTACAAACCCCTTTAGTCTGGCGTTTCACACCATTGGAAATAGAGGATAGAGCAAGCTGCACATATGCAGCCACCTCTCTATGTGGTCTGCACAAAAAAAAAGTTTCAGAATAACCCAGTGAAACATAAATTTGCAGGTTAACCCCCTAAAAGCTCTTGATACTATCCACAAACCCCTTTATTCTGGTGTCTCACACTATTGGAAACAGAGAGGTGGCTGTGCATGCGCACCTTACTTTATCCTTTACTCTGTCCTTTAAGCAACAAGTTTCAGAATAACCCACCTCTCCTCCCCTAGCAGTGTAGAACAGGCACAGTTCTTGAAGTAAAACCCAAATTTGCAGGTTAACCCCCTAAAACCACTTGAGACTATTCTACAAACTGCTTTAGTCTGATGTCACACACCATTGGGAATAAAGAGGTGGCTGCGCATGCGCACCTTACTCTATCCTCTACTATGTTGTCTGCACAACATGTTTCAGAATAACCCACCTCTCCATCCCCAACAGGGCAGGATGGGCACTGCTCTCAAGGTGGAACCCAAATTTGCAGGTTAACCCCCGAAAACCACTGGAAACTACTCTACAAACCCCTTTTACTCTGTTGTCTCACACCATTGGGAACAGAGGTGGCTGTGCATGAGCACCTTACTCTATCCTCTACTATGGGGTCTGGGCAACAAGTTTCAGAATAGCCCACCTCTCCATCCCCAGCAGGGTAGGATGTGCACGGTTTGTAAGGTGGAACCCAAAATTTCAGGTTAACCACCTAAAACCGTGCAGGGATGAAAGAGGTTATTCCTATTCCGGACATTTATGTCACATACGATAGACCGGTTATAGATGTCTCAAAGATGTCTCCTTGAAAAAGAGGCCCCTTCTTCCACTGCCATGCGTGAAGGTGGTCACATCCCCAAAAATATGCCATAAGTGTCCAAAATGCAAGAAAAACAATAAAACTGCTGGTGTTCTGTTATTGTCTGCAGCGCTGATGCCACATCTATACCACTGCAGCCAGTCACTGAGCTCAGTGGCTGTGACCCAGCTGACTGATTGGCTGAAGTGCTATCAATGTGATGTCAGCGCTGCAGACAATAAGACAGTCAGCAGTGGTGCGACTTAGCGCTGACCTGGGGATGGGGAGCAAAGCTCGGGGGTTTTTTGTTTTTCTTTAAACAAATACAGCCGAGGCACATAAGGCGCTCTGACTTATGAGATGAATTATATAAAGTTTGTTAATATTGAAGAAATAACTTTTTATATCCGCAGGCTGGAGATGATGCAGATGTGTTCTGAACGTTCTCAGCAGCATATGTGACTCGCCCACCCCAGGGCTATGGGACACCCGGTGCCGGGCCGGACTAGTCCGGTGGTAGTCAGTGGTGGCTGGGCCCGGCTCCGTGGCCCTGGTGGGTGTCAGTTGAATATGTGGCGGATGACTTTAAGTTTGTATTCGTGACGCCACCTGTGGTCTGCGGCTATTAAGCCGCCGCTGCTGTGTGAGGCCACCGGGATGATGTTATAGCAGCAATGGTGGTACTGCTCCCCACAGGTGGAGCAATGCCTGGGGCACAGTTGGTGCTTGTGGAAGTCTATGGTGCTGTGTGACTAACACGGTGCAGGGCCGACAAGCAATGAAAGAAACAGGCACAAACAGTAGTCTCTTTACCTTCTCCTCTTTTACTCGGCAGAAACTTAGTCCAGGGAGACCGTCACAGATGGTAAAGATGGTCCGGCCGGCCTGGAAGTGCCTGGGGTGATCTTTGGCCAGTTGAGTATGAGGCCTACTCCTTAATCTTTCTCTGCTGTTTTAGGACACTGCACTTTAGGTTTGCAATTGCCCTCTTGCTGTTGGGACTTGTTGTTCGTCCCCTTTTCTGTGTGGTAGACTGCGCAGGCCCTCTCTGGTGCTTCTCTGCTGGAGCTCACACCAGGCCCTTGGGATGCAGCTGTACCTTCAGATTGCTTCTGGGACAGGGGCTTGCAGCTCTCCTGCCGTCCGGATTCAGCTACCAGGGATGGATTTTATGCCCTGGCAACTACAGACTCCGATGTCCGAGTCTCTTCTGTGCCTCTCTGCTCCCCTTGCTTCACTGGGCCAAGCTATTCCAGCTCTAGGCCCCAGTTTCACAAGGCAGCACTACTCTGCGTCTGCACTCTTTCACTCCTGTCTCCAGACTAACCACTACTTCCTCCCTTCAGCCAGACTTGAGGAATCCTCCCTGAAGTTCCAGGTTCAGAGCTCCCTCTGCTGGCAGGAGGGAGAATTGTGTTGAGTGTTAACTTACTGGCCAATAGATCTCCCAATTACCTCCAGGCTCAGCATTAACCCTTTGGGAGGGCAATGCTGTTGTGGCGACCAGGTCCTGGGGCGCCACATATGCCCCACCGTCTGTCATATCATCTCCAACAAAATGACAATCCCACACACCTTACACATAGGATCTGGCAGCATAACAATAGAAGACAGGCTGCCAAAGTCTACACACGGTGTACTGATATAATGTATACCCCATCCCTCAGCCTGGCCTGGGGGGCTTGGGTATAGGATGGTCAGCAGGCTGGGGGGCTTGGGTATAGGATGGTCAGCAGGCTGGGGGGCTTGGGTATAGGATGGTCATCAGGCTGGGGGGCTTGGGTATAGGATGGTCAGCAGGCTGGGGGGCTTGGGTATAGGATGGTCAGCAGGCTGGGGGGCTTGGGTATAGGATGGTCAGCAGGCTGGGGGGCTTGGGTATAGGATGGTCAGCAGGCTGGGGGGCTTGGGTATAGGATGGTCAGCAGGCTGGGGGGCTTGGGTATAGGATGGTCAGCAGGTTCATGTCTATTAGAAGAAAACTCCCTTTCTGTTCACATAAGCAAAGGGCACACACACAGTGAAAGTAAACAGTATACACATGGTACATATGTAGTATACACATATACAGTGCACACATACAGTGCACATGTACTACACACATACCGTATACATACGACACATACAGCACACGCACTACACATAAACAGCACACACACACACACACACACACTACACACATACAGGACACACACACTACACACACACAGTGCACATGTACTACACACATACAGCACACACACACTACACACACACAGCACACACACACACACACTACACACATACAGTGTACATGTACTACACACATACTGCATACATACGACACATACAGCACACGCACTACATACACAGTGCACATGTACTACACACATACTGCATACATAAGACACATACAGCACACGCACTACATACACAGTGCACATGTACTACACACATACTGCATACATACGACACATACAGCACACACACTACACACACAGTGCACATGTACTACACACATACTGCATACATACGACACATACAGCACACGCACTACACATACAGCACACACACACTACACATACAGGACACACACACTACACACATACAGTGTACATATACTACACACATACTGCATACATACGACACATACAGCACATGCACTACACACATACAGTGCACATGTACTACACATACAGCACACACACTACACACATACAGTGTACATGTACTACACACATACTGCATACATACGACACATACAGCACATGCACTACACATATACATCACACACACACACACATACAGGACACACACACTACACACATACAGTGTACATGTACTACACACTGCATACATACGACACATACAGCACACGCACTACACACATACAGTGCACATGTACTACACACATACAGCACACACACTACACACATACAGCACACACAGTGCACATGTACTACATACATACTGCATACATACGACACATACAGCACATGCACTACACATACAGCACACACACACACTACACACATACAACACACACACACACACACACACACACCCACTACACACATACAGTGCACATGTACTACACACATACCGCATACATACGACACATACAGCACATGTACTACACATACTGCATACATACAAGACACATAAAGAACATGTACTACACACATACAATGCACACATGTACTACATACATGTACTAGACATACATAGTGCACACATACAGCACATATGCTACACACATACAGCAGACGTATTGCATACCTATACAGTGCACATGTAATACACACACACACACAGCACATGTGCTACACACACACATAGCACACGCATGCAGCAGACATGTAGTACACACACAGTACACGTGCCACACACACACACACAAATATAGCACACACTGTGCCCACATACAGCACACAAACACACATAGCATACATTGTGCACATACAGCAGACATACAGTGCACACATTCAGTACATATGTACTACACACACACACGCAGTCCGCACAGAGCACATATGTACTACACAGACAGTGCACACAGAGCACATATGTACTATACACACACACACACACACACACGCAGTCCGCACAGAGCACATATGTACTACACACACACACACACGCAGCGCACACATCTGGGAGAGCACAAACCCTGTGTCACGTCATGTGCAGCTTGATTTACCGCCTTAACTCCCATGAATCATAAACAAGACATGCTAACTTTTTCCTGATGTGGCAAAGTGCCGAGGCAAAGAAAAATATTGACTTTTTGTTCAGAAAAATCAATAGATTTTTTTTTTTTTTTCACCAGCCAGGCTGTCAGGTTTATTCATAGCGCCTTTTCTTCCCCATCAGCATTCTTGATTATGAAATGACAGAATTATTCTGCAACCCCACAGAACGGATCCCGCTCTCCACATTAACCATGTCAACACCAGACGTGGAGAAACCATTCTGTCATATTGCAGCATTATCAAATAGAAGAGAAGATGAATGCCGGAGGAAGACTATGGATAAGCGCTGCACATCGCCATAACCATCAGTGTCATACAATGAGACAGAGGTTAGGGATTACCCATCTGACACAGCCACCACACCCAGAGGTTTTTCCGCATGGCCACTTCTCAGGTGGCCTAAGTCAAACCTCGCTGAATACATCTTTCATTGGTTTCATAGGGTCTTGGTCAAAAGGAACACAGCTCTAAAAAGAGACGAGTTTTGGTCAAGATGAACATGCTCTAAAGAGTAAGATCTTGGTCAAAAGGAACACAGCTCTAAAGAGCAGGGTCTTGGGCCAGGAGACAGGGATTTAAAAAGTAGGAATTTGGTCCAGAGAAACATGGCTCTAAAGAGTAGGGTCATGGTCAAAAGGAATGCAGCTCTAAAGAGTAGGGTCTTGGTCAATAAGGACGCTATTCTTAAAGTAGGGTCTTGGTCACCAGGAACATAGCTTTAAAGAGTAGGAACTTGGTCAAGAGAAACATGGCTCTAAATAGGTTCTTGGTCAGGAAGGACAGGGGTTTAAAGAGTAGGGTCTTGGTCAAGAAGAACACCGCTCTAAAAAGAGTATGGTCTTGGTCAAGAGGAGTGAAGCCCTAAAGAGCAGGGTCTTGGTCTGGAAGGACAGGGGTTTAAAGAGTAGGGTCTTGGTTAAGAAGAACACAGCTCTAAAAAGAGTAGGGTCTTGGTCAAGAGGAGTAAAGCTCTAAAGAGCAGGGTCTTGGTGTGGAAGAACAGGGGTTTAAAAAGTAGGGTCTTGGTCAAGAAGAACACAGAAGCTACCTCAATTAATAGACATATTAATTGAGGTAGCTTCTGGATACACATTGAATTTACTGCCTTATACTGACTCTTTCAAGTGGTGTTAAGTTAAAGAAGAACACTGCTCTAAAAAGAGTAGGGTCTTGGTTAAGAAGAACACAGCTCTAAAAAGAGTAGGGTCTTGGTTAAAAAGAACACAGCCCTAAAAAGAGTAGGGTCTTGGTCAAAAGGAATGCAGCTCTAAAGAGCATGGTCTTGGTCTGGAAGGACAGGGGTTTAAAGAATAAAGTCTTGGTCAAGAAGAACACAGCGCTAAAGAGTAAGATTGAGATCAAGATGAAAAGGGCCAGGAAGAGTAGATCAACAACAAGATCTTTTATCTGATCGCTATCTAATGTCCATGGGAGCCTTGACCCACCAAGTGGAATGTCCTTAAGATTTCCATTGATGAAAGTTTCGAAGAAGCCTCTTTAGGGGTTCACTGAAGGCCCAAAAATTAAAGATACCACCTACACTTTTTTTTTTTTTTAACTGAAGAAGAGCACGGTCATGAAAACAAAGAACACAAACCCTCATCATGAAGTAGCTGACACATTCTCGCATGCAGTGGTACAGTTATGGAGAGGGAAAGGGGGGGGGGGGACACATGTGGTCACCCCTGGACACCAGAAAACTCAAAGACCTATTCCAAATTGAATTTGCTAGTGGCCAACATCAACTAGACCAACACTGATTGATGTAAATTCACCCACATGGTGGCCAAAATTGAAGATATATGTTCACAAATAGTTAATTTTTATCCATCTTTGTAGCTTTATGTAATGCTTTACTTGATCAAATATTTAACAATTGATCATCACAAAAGAAAAAAAACCAAAACATTTTTGTTAAAGGGATTTTTACTATTAATTTCTCAACATATAATGAAAAAAATAAAATTTTACGGTAATTATTACAGCTAAGTTTTCAGAAAGTAATTGCAATAGAAATAAAATATTTTGGTTAAAAACTATTAAAGGTCAATCCCTCATCTAAAAACATCCCGAGACTTCAATAGGGGGAGAATAAAAGAACTTCTTTTATTTTCCGGCTAATGAAGGGCCCTTCTACCTTGTGTAAGTCGGCGGGAGCCTCTATTGAAAAGACAGAAGCTGTGACTGTTGGTCCATTGCTAATCATTAAAGTTCCTTGATAACGAGGAGAGAGGGGAGGTCAGTGAGCTTTTGTTACAGGTCAGGGGAGCACAGTGCGGCTTCTCCACTTTCCATGATAACGGGACTAATCAGTCCTCTGCTAGACACTTGTATTACTAAAAAAACCTCAGATATCACAAGAACAGAGCCCCCTTTCCAAACTGGAAAAAAAATTAAACTAAATATCCTCCATTTACGAGTATTTTTTCTTTTTTGCTGATAAATAGGAATTTTAGAGAATTTTTTTTTTTTGTAAATTCAGAAAATAATTTATAAATCAGTAAAACTCTGGGTCAAAAGGGTTAAAATAATGTTATTTATTTTTTAATTTATTTTTTTTTTTAAAGTTTTTGCAACTTCTTTATTGCAGTTACCAAGTTTTCGAAAATGGCCAAGAGTCTTTTTAACAGAACCTACAATGGACAGTCTTGTTTATAAAGACCCTAAACCACAGTAGGTCTGGTTACTCCAGCTTAGATATGACCCTAACAACATTTTAATAAATACTCTGAATATAAAAAAAAAAAAAGAGAAAGTCTTAGGAAAATTATTTGGCAAAAATGAATCCTTAAAATTCTAGAATCTAAAAATGCCAAAATAATAATAATAATAATAATAATAATAATAAAAAAAAAAAAGTCCTCTGTTTTTCAAACATGGAGTTGGATTTCCACATCCATGTGTTTGTACTTCAAGCATGAACCGTGATGCACAAAATGGTTTCGGGTCTCTTGATCCGAACTTGACCACCACATACATGCCAATGTTGAGTTTGGGTCAGGAGGCCTACGAACGATCCGTTGTTTCCAACATTGAGTCTAAGGCCGGATTTAAACATTGGTGTGTTTCGGTCCAAGTATGAATTAAGATGTAAGAACTGGTGGCGGGTCTAACGGACCCAATATTGACAGTCTTAAAATATGCCAATGTTGAGTTCAGGTTGCGAGACCGGTGGCCGATACATGAATCATGGACTTTGACAAACAGATGTGTAAATGTAGCCTTAAGGCCCCCCATTCACATTAGATTAAAGCTGGCCAAACCCATTGATATTGGTGGGATCAGTGGACAGTTTAAAAGAGGAGTCAACGAACAGTCATCTGATGGTGGAAAAAAAACCCATGGATAGCAGACAGTATTGGCCATGTTTTGGCTCATGAAGCAGCCAATGCTCATCATTGGCTCTGAAAAATCCAACATGCTTATCAATGTTTTGAACACAATATTGGATGGGTATAACACAATCATTCGTTTCACTCAAACAGCCCATGAATGACCGTTACAGTCAAATTGGCTATTTCAGAAGACTTCACTTATCTACGGCGAGCTCCTAACTCTCCTCCGACAGTTGAGAGAGAAAGATCCAACTTTTTGGATTTCCAGCAGTCAATCTTTTATTTCTCTTGGAAATAAGCCATTGCCAGGAGACTGACAGAGCATCTCTCAATGAGGGGGTGGGGGGTGGGTGTATAGGGGGGAGTCGGAAGAGAGTTGACCACCAAATTATGCTTCACCCGGCAGTTATCTAAAGGATGGGGTAGTTAAGACTCAGCTATGGCATCATATTGTATATGTAAATATTATACACACACACACACACACACACACACACACACTCATACAGTACAGACCAAAAGTTTGGACACCTTATCTCTAGAACAACTGTTAAGAGGAGACTTTGTGCAGCAGCCTTCATGGTAAAATAGCTGCTAGGAAACCACTGCTAAGGACAGGCCACAAGCAGAAGAGACTTGTTTGGGCTAAAGAACACAAGGAATGGACATTAGACCAGTGGAAATCTGTGCTTTGGTCTGAGGAGTCTAATTTTAAGATCTTTGGATCCAACCACTATGTCTTTGTGTGACGCAGAAAAGGTGAACGGATGGACTCTACATGGCAGATTCCCACCGTGAAGCATGGAGGAGGAGGTGTGATGGTGTGGGGGGGCTTTGCTGGTGACACTGTTGGGGATTTAATCAAAATTGAAGGCATACTGAACCAGCATGTCTACCACAGCATCTTGCAGCGGCGTGCTATTCCATACCGTTTGCGTTTAGTTGGATCATCATTTATTTTTCAACAGGACAATGACCCCAAACACACCTCCAGGCTGTGTAAGGGCTATTTGACTAAGGAGAGTGATGGGGTGCTACGCCAGATGACCTGGCCTCCACAGTCACCAGACCTGAACCCAATCGAGATGGTTTGAGGTGAGCTGGACCGCAGAGTGAAGGCAAAAGGGCCAACAAGTGCTAAGCATCTCTGGAAACTCCTTCAAGACTGTTGGAAAACCATTTCTTGAAGCTCATCAAGAGAATGCCAAGAGTGTGCAAAGCAGTAATCAAAGCAAAAGGTGGCTACTTTGAAGAACCTAGAATATAAGACATATTTTCAGTTGTTTCACACTTTAAGTATTTCATTCCACATGTTTTAATTCATAGTTTTGATGACTTCAATGTGAATCTACAATTATCAGAGTCCTGAAAATAAAGAAAACTCTTTGAATGAGAAGGTGTGTCCAAACTCTTGGTCTGTACTTTACATACATTTTTATTTTCTGCTTAAAGAGGTTGTCTACTACTTTTACAAGAATATCCTATCCTTAGGATAGGTCATCAATGTCTGATTGTCCGGGGTCTGACACCTCGCACCCCCGCTGATAAGCTGCTCCCGATCTCGCCGGTGGCCGGAAATGCTCTGTTCCGGAGCTGCCCTGTCTACTAATAGTAGCTGTGGATGGCTATTATTATTATTATTATTAATTTATTTATAGAGCACCATTAATTCCATGGTGCTGTACATGAGACGGGGGGTTACATACAAAATACATATACAAGTTACAGTAGACAGACTAGTACAGAGGGAAGAGGGCCCTGCCCTTGCGGGCTTACATTCTATAGGATTATGGGGAGGAGACAGTAGGTGGGGTGTAGGTCAGGCGGCAGCTCCGCACGGTGGTGGGGCGGCAGCTCCGCACGGTGGTGGGGCGGCAGCTCCGCACGGTGGTCGGGCGGCAGCTCCGCACGGTGGTCGGGCGGCAGCTCCGCACGGTGGTCGGGCGGCAGCTCCGCACGGTGGTCGGGCGGCAGCTCCGCACAGTGGTCGGGCGGCAGCTCCGCACAGTGGTCGGGCGGCAGCTCCGCACAGTGGTCGGGCGGCAGCGAGTTCATTGTAGATTGTAGGCATTTCTGAACAGGTGGGTTTTCAGGTTCCGTTTGAAGTTTGCAAGAGTAGGGGATAGTCTGACGTGTTGAGGCAGCGAGTTCCAGGAGACTGGGGATGCTCGGGAGAAGTCTTGGAGTCGGTTGCATGAGGAGTGAATGAGGGAGGAGGAGAGAAGGAGATCTTTGGAGGACCGAAGGTGACGTGTTGGAGTGTAGTGGGAGAGTAGTTCGGAGATATACGGAGGAGACAGATTATGCACAGCTTTGTAGGTCAGTGATAGTAGTTTGAATTGGATACGGTGGAAGATTGGGAGCCAGTGGAGGGACATGCAGAGAGGAGAAGCGGGGTGGTATTGAGGCGAGAGGTGGATCAGTCGGGCAGCAGAGTTAAGGATGGACTGGAGAGGGGCGAGCGTGTTGGCAGGGAGGCCACAGAGGAGGATGTTGCAGTAGTCGATGCGGGAGATTATGAGGGCATGCACTAGCATTTTTGTAGATTGGGGATTGAGGAAAGGGCGGATTCTGGAAATATTTTTAAGTTGAAGACGGCAGGAGGTGGTGAGGGATTGGATGTGTGGTATGAAGGATAAGGCAGAGTCAAAGGTCACTCCGAGGCAGCGAACTTTGGGTACACACATCTGCCACCCATTCAAATCAATAGGAGGCCGATGTGGAGTACCCGGCCGCAGCCAACATCAAAAGGTGGGGGGGCAACTTTGGAATTGAGCATTTACGGCTACCAACTTCTGCCGCCAACACTGAAAACAGTTGATCGGCAGGGGTGCCTGGTGTCGGACCCTGGCCAATCAGACATTGATGACTTAAGCCTGCTTTACACGTTGCAATTCGCATACAATATCGTATGCGATTTGCAACGCCCCCATCGTATGTGTGGCACGTTCAATTTGTTGAATGTGCCGCACATACGATTACCCCCCGTCACACGTACTTACCCATCCATATGACTTCGCTGTGGGCGGCGAACGTCCACTTCCTGGAGTGGGAGGGGCGTTCGGCGTCACATCGACGTCACGCGGCAGCCGGACAATAAAAGCGGAGGGGCGGAGATGAGCGGGACGTAAAACATCCCGCCCACCTCCTTCCTTCCGCAGTGCATGCCGGGAGCTGCAGGAGGCAGGTAAGATCTGTTCAATGTTCCCGGGGTGTCACACGCTGCGATGTGTGCTGCCCCGGGAACATTGAACAATCCGACGTGTAAAATTATAGAAAGGTACGACGTGCATGCGATGAACGGTTTAACGTTCAATCGCAATCGCACGTAGCGGTCACACACTACAATGTACCTTACGATGCCGGATGTGCGTCACTTACGACATGACCCCGCCGACACATCGTAAGATATATTGTAGCGTGTAAAGCAGGCTTTACCTGAAGAATAGACCATCAATGTAAAAAAAAAAAAAATTGTTGTATAATAATAATAATAATAATAATAATAATAATAATAATAATAATAATAATAATAATAATTTGGGCCACACATTTTAAAAAATAATCCAGTAAATACAAGGCATGGATTTATATAAAGGTTAAAATATATAAAACGAATAAAAAAAACTTAAGCACCAACAAAAACCTAGGACTCTTGTCAATGGCAAGGCATATACAGCTTTACCCAAATGCCATATTTTTATATTTTAAACATAGGGAAAAAAAAAAAAAAAAAGCAAGGCGTTGAAGTCCTGTTCATCATTTTCACTGTATGGGTAAAACATTCCCAGTCTGCCCCGAGTTACGGGAATGGATTTACATTCGTCACGTTGACAGGCAGCAGATTCTCTCCGGCTATACTGCCGTCATTCTTTCACTCCCTTTTCTTCCAGGTTGTATCTTCAGAGATTACCATATTGTCCACAAAACCGTAATGAAAACTCACACAAAAGAGCGGTTTTAATTACATCTTCGATCCTCTATTCAAAGCTACAGTGACAGATGACATCTCTCAACTTGTGTTAGAAAAATTCTCCTAAAAAGTCTTCTGATTTGCATACTGCCACCGGCAAAAAAAGGCTAAAAATGAAGGATTAGGAGGGTTAAAGTAAAAAAAAAAAAAAAAAAATTAAAAAAAAAGGCTGTATCAGAAAAATCCCATAATAAATGGCATTAATCATGCAGAATTTTTTGCTCTAAACAGGAGCGCTCTATCCAGACTATGAGTAAAGAAGGACTCTCTTCCCCTCTCGCAGCAGGAAGTCTCAGCTTTGAAGAAGGAACCAAATAAGTCATCTAAAAAATATAATCCTGAAAATCAAGGAGGCTGAACTCTGAGACCAACTAACCAAAACTTATTTTTTATAAAAACTTTGTAAATTTTTACCAACAGCAGTTCCAAAATGATGGCAAATTTTAGCCTCTGGCAGAATGTTAAGAAAGAAAATGTTCTTAAAGGGAACCTGTCACCACTTTTTTTTGGCTATAAGCTGCGGCCACCACCACTGGGCTCTTATTTACTGCATTCTAACATGCTGTATATAAGAGCCCAGGCCATGGGTATAACATAAATAAACCCTTTATAATACTCACCTAACGGTTGCGCGGTGGGCCTTATGGGCGTCTCCTTTCTCCGGTGCCGCCTCTTTCAACCATCTTTGTTCTCCTTCTCTAGCTGCAGGGGCATGAAGCGTCCGACGTCATCCACACTCGCCGGCATTCGGGTCCTGAGCAGGGCAGATCAAAGTATTGTAGTGCGCCTGCGCAGGACAGGCGAGTGTGTATGACGTAGACGCGTCATGCACACAGGCTTCAGAAAGAGGACGAAGATGGCCGAAAGAGGAGGCGCTGGCACCGGAGAACGGAGATGCCCATTAGGCCCACAGCGCGACCGTTAGTGTTTTTTAATGTTATATCCCTGGCCTGGGCTCTTATATACAGCATTCTAACATACTGTATATAAGAGCCCGGTGGTGGTGGCCGCAGCTTATTGGTCAAAAAAGTGGTGACAGGTTCCCTTTAAGATGGCCTTCACTGAAAAAAGGTGTCAAATGAATTAAGTGCCTACTCATTTATCAAATTTCTTGTTTTATATGCAGAAGCACTGGAGAGGGGAGAATAAGGTGAAATGATCCAAGGACCATAAAGTTAGGCTAGTTTCACACTTGCGTTGGACGGCTTCCGTAACATTGCGTTGTGTGACGGATGCAACGGATGCGTTGCATATTGTGGCACAACGCAATGCTACGGATCGTACAAAATAACGGAAAGCGTTAATTTATTTATTTTTTTTTCTTCTTTACAGCACCGGCAGCCGACTATTGTGAATGATCAGCTGATCGCTCTTAATAGCCGGTGGCCAAGCGCTCAGCTGAGCGCTATAACATGACGGCGGCCGAGCGCTCAGCTAAGTGCCCTGACATGCCGGCGGCCGAGCGCTCAGCTGAGTGCCCTGACATGCCGGCGGCCGAGCGCTCAGCTGAGTGCCCCGACATGCCGGCGGCCGAGCGCTCAGCTGAGTGCCCCGACATGCCGGCGGCCGAGCGCTCAGCTGAGTGCCCCGACATGCCGGCGGCCGAGCGCTCAGCTGAGTGCCCTGACATGCCGGCGGCCGAGCCCTCAGCTGAGTGCCCTGACATGCCGGCGGCCGAGCCCTCAGCTGAGTGCCCTGACATGCCGGCGGCCGAGCCCTCAGCTGAGTGCCCTGACATGCCGGCGGCTGAGCGCTCAGCTGAGTGCCCTGACATGCCGGCGGCCGAGCCCTCAGCTGAGTGCCCTGACATGCCGGCAGCCGAGCCCTCAGCTGAACGTTCGGCCACCGAGAAATAAAATAAAGTTTGTGACTAAAAAAAAAAAGAGCATGCGCAGTGAAAAATAAAGTTTTCCGCTGCTCAAAAAAACGTTACATGCTGCGTTCCATCCGCCCGGCATAGCGTCAAAATAACGACGCTGCGTCGTCCAGCGGATGCAACGCTGACACTTGCGTTACAGTGCGTCGTCCATACAAGTCTATGGAGAATAGCGCAGTGCGTTAACGGACTGCGCTATTCTCCATAGTGACGGACTGCGCTGAACGCAAGTGTGAAAGTAGCCTTATTATATTTATGTTATTTTTTATGGTTTTTTTGCCACTGTCCCTTTTAAAAAGGTACTGATCTGATATATAGTTTTCGGGGTATAATGTAACGCCATGTTCACACACCGCTTTTTTGGTGCAGATTTTCCTTGGTTTTATGCAAACCCATGCTAATAAAAAGCTGCTTTTTACAGTTCCAGCAAAGTCTATCAGATTTTTAAATCTCATGCACACACACACAAACACATCAGGTTTTTTCTTGTTTTATCAAATACCTGCGTTTTTGGTCAGGTTTTTAAAGAATGAGCATGTCAATTCTTTGCTGCAGATTTGCTGCGGTTTTTTTTTGTTTTTTTATGATTGATACAACCCATTTTGTGGAAAAAAAAAAAAAGCAGCAAATCTGCACCAAATCTGCAGCAAAAACACAGACGACTGAAAGAAGATTTTCTGCCACAAGATCAGGTTTTGGTCGGGGGGGGGGAACCTTACCAAAAAGCCCTGGTGTGAACGTAGCCAATGAGTGTTATAGTCTAGCCTTGGCGAACGTTCATCTACACAACAGGTAAACCCACTGGTTTCAACAGATGTGTATGGGACCTCTTAACTCTTCCGCAACAGATGATGGGGGACTGTTAAGAGTCAACAGGTTTCTCATGTGTACGGCCAGCTTAAAGTGAATTTGTCAACAAGTTTTTGCTATAAAGGGCTGCATGATTTAGGGGCAGAGACCCTGATTTCAGCGATGTGTCACTTAGTGGACTGTGTGTTGCAGTTTCAATTAAATCAGTATTTTATCAACGATAAATTATCACTACAGGACTAGGTGTCTCATGTCTTCTAGTCCAGCCACAACCACACCGCTATTTATTAGTATCTGTCTGTCAATTTACAGTGTACAAGAAAGCAGCCAATCAGAGGTGTGGGCGGGGTTATACACAGCTCAGCATTCCAAGCTCTGCTACATCTGCAGCAGAGAACTGTGGTTGTATCACAACTGCAGCAAGACCTCCTTCTCTCCTCCATACTTAGATGTTCCTCACCCAATGTCTCCAAGACTTCTCCCATCCTATGGTATTCAGTGCCCCAACACATCGGATTATCTGCCACATTCAGAATATTCAACCTAAAAACTCTTCAAGAAAGTTACAGCCAGCAATGACCCTGCTGCTGCCTCACCACCACCGGAGCTGCTGCAACCCCCCGACCAACTGTCCCCTCCCCATTATCCTGTAGACGGTAAGCCCGCAAGAGCAGGACGCAGTGGTGTAACTAGAATTTGATGGGCACCGATGCAAAGTCTGGACCTGAGCTTCCCCCCCCACCCCAACTATATACTGACGCCGACACTCTGGGTACCAGATAATTACGCTGACACTTTGCTCTTTTCCTCAGCACTCATGTTTCCCATAATCTGAAACCCCTCTATCAGCACCCAGCTTTCCTATGTTCTGATATCCATCTAGTCCTCAGTATGCACCTTTCCCATGCTCTGTTATACATCTTTCCCTCAGCACCCAGCTTTCCCATGGACTGATATGGAAAAAGCTGTGTACTGAGAAAATGATGTATAGCAGAGCATAGGAAAGCTGAGTTCTGAGGTAAAGATGTATAGCAGGGCATGGGAAAGCTGGGTGCTGAGGTAAAGATGTATAGCAGAGCATGGGAAAGCTGGATGCTGAGGACAAGATGTATAGCAGAGCATGGGAAAGCTGTATAGCAGAGCATGGGAAAGCTGGGTGCTGAGGGCAAGATGTATAGCAGAACATGGGAAGCTGGGTTCTGAGGTAAATATGTATAGCAGAGCATGGGAAAGCTGGGTGCTGAGGGAAAGATGTATAGCAGAGCATGGGAAAGCTGGGTTCTGAGGTAAATATGTATAGCAGAGCATGGGAAAGCTGGGTGCCGAGGTAAAGATGTATAGCAGAGCATGGGAAAGCTGGGTTCCGAGGTAAAGATGTATAGCAGAGCATGGGAAAGCTGGGTGCTGAGGGAAAAATGTATAGCAGAGCATGGGAAAGCTGGGTTGTGAGGTAAAGATGTATAGCAGAGCATGTGAAAGCTGGGTTCTGAGGTAAATATGTATAGCAGGGCATGGGAAAGCTGGGTGCTGAGATAAAGATGTATAGCAGAGCATGGGATAAGTTGGGTGCTGAGGGAAAGAGCCCCTTTCCCGCAGCACAAAATTTTCCCATCCCATGCTTCTCTGCAGGGCATGTGCTAGGATCCTAACCCTGCTGGGCCCGATCGCAGTCACGATCTCTGCGAAAGCTATCGTTACACGCCTGGCAGGACCGTCAAACACAAATCTTTGCATTGGAAAAAAAGAAATCTCTACAAGGCATTAGTAGCAATGCTAAAATTGAATAACACCATACAGCGCTCATATAAAACAAGAGATAAGGTATATACATACAAGTAACCTAATAACACTGCCAAACAATGTATAATTAATGGTGCTATATGATTAATAGGATTTGTGGTGGTCAGAATACTCCTATAGTGCCTCGGGCACTATGTGCACATATGGCACACCCCGGAGGAAGGTTTCTATGGGCACGTCACTCAGCGCTATACAGCCGTCTCAGGGCTCCTCTTTACGCTTTTTGAATAAACGATGAGCGCATTACAAGTAGGGCAGAGTGACGACGGAAAGTATACTCTACATATTTATCAGGCTCGTAGAGGAGCCGCGTTGTACGAGCGCTGCCCGTGATTTGTAGACAGTGAATACGCCATGTATTATTGATGAACATGAGTGGGTGATGTTACATCAAGGAGAAAACCGCTATTACGTGAAGCAGAAACACTTATAGGACTTCTTACCAAAGCTATTCGTGGAAACGAGCGCCTCAAAATGTGCTGGCGCGTCCCTGAAAGGGTTAACGACGCGCCGCTTATTCTCACGCCGGCGAAATGAAAAATACAACATAATTCTATTATAACAATATACTTACAGATAATTACACGCCGAGCGCGATAGCTGCTATTATCCGCATGTAGGGAATCAGCACACGTACGGGGATCGACACGCGGCACAATGGCAGCGCCACTTGGCGTACATACATAACAGAAGTCGTAGCGAGTATATCCCCCGACGTAGTGAGCAAGACTAATGATACTGTCTACTAGATAAATAGAACGGGCACGGCAATTGTATCCAGCGAACGGGACAGGAGATGTACTGTAGTGCCGAGCTATTCCTCACAGGCACGGCGCAGAATAGATATTGATTAAGCTGGCTGCAAAAGTATCACTGAGCGAAAGCCGAGAAGAATAAACACCAGCAGATTAATCAAAAGGGATAGATCTATGGATAATAGCATTACAACACTTATTTTCTTGTACATAGGGGGCAGTATTATAGTAGTTATGTTCCTGTACATAGGAGCAGTATTATAGTAGTTATATTCTTGTATATAGGGGCAGTATTATAGTAGTTATATTCTTGTACATAGGAGCAGTATTATAGTAGTTATATTCCTGTACATAGGAGCAGTATTATAGTAGTTATATTCCTGTACATAGGAGCAGTATTATAGTAGTTATATTCTTGTATATAGAGGCAGTATTATAGTAGTTATATTCCTGTACATAGGAGCAGTATTATAGTAGTTATATTCCTGTACATAGGAGCAGTATTATAGTAGTTATATTCCTGTACATAGGAGCAGTATTATAGTAGTTATATTCCTGTACATAGGAGCAGTATTATAGTAGTTATATTCCTGTACATAGGAGCAGTATTATAGTAGTTATATTCTTGTACATAGGAGCAGTATTATAGTAGTTCTATTCTTGTATATAGGGGCAGTATTATAGTAGTTATATTCTTGTATATAGGGGCAGTATTATAGTAGTTATATTCTTGTACATAGGAGCAGTATTATAGTAGTTATATTCTTGTATATAGGGGCAGTATTATAGTAGTTATATTCTTGTACATAGGAGCAGTATTATAGTAGTTATATTCTTGTATATAGGGGCAGTATTATAGTAGTTATATTCTTGTACATAGGGGCAGTATTATAGTAGTTATATTCTTGTACATAGGAGCAGTATTATAGTAGTTATATTCCTGTACATAGGAGCAGTATTATAGTAGTTATATTCTTGTACATAGGAGCAGTATTATAGTAGTTATATTCTTGTATATAGGGGCAGTATTATAGTAGTTATATTCTTGTACATAGGAGCAGTATTATAGTAGTTATATTCCTGTACATAGGAGCAGTATTATAGTAGTTATATTCCTGTACATAGGAGCAGTATTATAGTAGTTATATTCTTGTATATAGAGGCAGTATTATAGTAGTTATATTCTTGTACATAGGAGCAGTATTATAGTAGTTATATTCCTGTACATAGGAGCAGTATTATAGTAGTTATATTCCTGTACATAGGAGCAGTATTATAGTAGTTATATTCTTGTACATAGGAGCAGTATTATAGTAGTTATATTCTTGTATATAGGAGCAGTATTATAGTAGTTATATTCTTGTACATAGTGGCAGTATTATAGTAGTTATATTCTTGTACATAGGGGGCAATTTTTATTATAAAACAAACAAATACAATTATAAAAACACAAAATTGCCCGAAGAAAACACAAATCACTGCATTCTGCGGTCACATATACAAGAGCACTAAATAATCACATTACATGCATAAATAAATGATGAATTCCACCGTTAGCAGAGAGAAAAAAAAAAAAAAAAAAACAAAACACCATATCTCCTAACTGAATCTCACATTCCTCCATAATGTGGCGTTCCTCTGACTCCTTCCAAGTTCTATGGTTTTGATCCACCGGAGCTCCGACATAACCTGATCGGCCGCAGCGGTGTGATCAAATGGCTCATTGTGCAGCGATAGCCGGGTCCTCATGTGCCAGTGGTAGTACTTGATGACACTAATTATAATATACATGGTCTCTCTGTCGATATTACTGACATTAGAGGGGACACCGTACACTACGTCAGGATACTTTAGGGTCCGCAGTCTGGGGATTTGGAGACGATCGGACACTTCCTCCCGGATCTTCCTTCCTCCCCAGCAATCACATATAAAGTGATCCATAGTCTCCTCCTGCCGACAACCAAGGGGACAGGTCCGATCAGAGACGCTCAGAAACTTCAGATTCCCCCTGACAAAGAGCCGACTATGGAGCGAAAGCCAAGTAATATCGAACAGTTTGGAAGGAAGTCGTCTCCCGTTCAGGAACCTGAGACTGTCCTGAAGGGTGGTCGTGACACAGTCCCTCAGGGCAAGTGGAGAATGGAAGAAAGTCCCACATATCCGAGCATACAGGTCTCTTCTCGTGTTGCTCTCAATGTAAGACCTCTGCAGTCCCCACTTCCTGACACACTTCAGACCATAGTCCAGATACTGGGGGAGGTGGTCACCCGTCCATCTCCTCCTCTTGAGACTGCCGCCTCGCACCCAAGACTCTGCAAAAGGCAATATCCAGTACCGGATACTATTCACCCACAGGGAGCTACTGTTTGAGTCCATGTTCCCAAAATTCACCTTCAGAAACAAGGAGTCAAAGAAAACCCTTGGATTCAACATATCCAACCCACCCTCTCTCCGCTGTAAGTACGTTACTCCCCTCTTTATTAGGTTCAGCCTATTCCCCCACAAGAGCTGGAAGAACAGGCTGAAGAGCCTCGCTGAGAAAGGCTCTGGCAAAGGGAAAATGACAGAGACATACAAAAACACGGGGACCAGGTAAGTCTTCAACATAGTGACCCTTTCTCTGTAGGTCAGCCTCCAGTTCTTCCATCGCTGAACCTTCACATTTCCGGTTTCCAATTTCTCCTCCCAATTTAGCCTGGCATTATCATCCCTCCCGAATTTAACCCCTAGGATCTTAATATGGGTGGAGGCATTGGCAAACTGCGGCAGATCAAAGCCGGGATCAGTGTCTAATGTCCACAGAGCTTGACTCTTCTCAAGGTTGACCAGAGACCCGGAGGCCTCTGAGTAGCTTCTGATGGACGCAGATAACATCTGCACCTCATGAGGATTGGAGATCACCAACGTCACATCATCCGCATAGGCCACAACATTCAGAGGCAAGCAGTGGGGGACCGACACCCCCTGAAAATCGCACTCCTGCAGTGACCTCAGAAACGGGTCCAGGGCAAAAACATACAGGAGTGGACTTAATGGGCAGCCCTGTCTCACCCCTGCCTCAACTCCAAAAGTGTCACCCTGCCAACCATTAATCAGAGGAAAGCTCACCGCCTCTCTGTACAGTGTCTTCAGCCAATCCACAAATTTTCCCGGAATACCGTACTTTGACAAAGTCGCCCACAGATAGTCATGATCAACCCTGTCAAAGGCTTTAGCCTTGTCCAGACTCACAACATATCTCCCACACCGCTGAGCTTTACATCTCTCGAACATCTCCCGTATCGAGAGGACTGCTCCAGAGATGTTCCGCCCTTTTACTGTGCCAAACTGAGAGCCTGCCAACAGTGCCGGAGACAAACAGACTAATCTAGAAAAGAGGATCTTTGCCAGAATCTTCCTGTCCACATTCAGGAGGGCAATCGGCCTCCAGTTCCTGATGTCGCTCGGCTCTTTACCCTTAGACAGCAGAACCAACGAGGAGACTCTCATGGATGGAGGCATCAGGTGAGTTTCTAGGCAATTGCTATACACATCCACAAGGATCGGAGCCAGGAGGTCTCTAAATTTCTTATAAAACTCTGCTGTAATACCATCCGGACCTGGTGCCTTCTTCAGACATAATTTATCAATAGCCTCCTTAACTTCCTCCACCGTTAATTTTGCTGTCAAAGGAGAAAAGTCCAGATCATAAGTATCAGGCACTGGAGTTGCCTCCAAGAATTGAGCCATCTTATTTCTATCCAAAACCTTCCTCTGAAACAAGTCAGCATAGTAAGATCTCACCACCCCCAGGATACCCTCCCGTGAATCCTGCAATACACCCTGGGAATCAGTGAGACCTGTGACCATTTTCTTGGCCACCCTCTCCCTGCAATTCTCAAACGGATCAGGGGCCCCTAAGGACCCATAATCTCGCTCAAGAACCAGGGAGGTGTACCTACTGTACTGATACTGCCTTATCTCAGATTTCAGCCGGTTAATCCTTACTCTGTCATCCCCACCCGCCGAATACAATGACTCCAATTCTTTACGCAGTCTTAGGTACTGGCTGTACTTATTCCTCCCTTTATTAACTGACAGTCTCTGCAAGAGGGATCTGATATCCTCCTTGACGTCCTCCCACCAGTCGGTCATGTTGTCATAGAAGTCAGCCCTGTCTAGATGAAGCTCCATAAGGGAGTGGATACGGCTCTGGACATAAACATCATCCAGGAGACTGGAATTAAGCCTCCACAACCCTCTACCAATGTCCGGACGGGTAGAGACTCCTAGGCACAAGCACAAAGCGAGGTGATCAGAGTAAGGGACGACCTTCTCACTCAGGGCGCCGACAGCCTCAGTAGGACTCACAAACACAAAATCTATCCTACTGCTTCTGTTGGAACAGGAATATGTGAACTTAGGCTGCCGACCTCCCTGTGCGAAAGCGTCAGTCAGCCCTGCCTGTGTTATGATGTTCTGTAGGACCTTACCATCCCTGGTCACTGTCCTGCCTGAGGAACTGTCACCGGATGTCAGTATCGCATTAAAGTCCCCTGCCATCACCACTGGAAGAGAAGTGAAGAGGTAAGGCTTGACATCATTATAAAGCTGGATCCTGTCAGTCACCGTCTGTGGCCCATAGATGTTAATAAGCCGGAGTCGCCTACCATGGATAGTGACTTCCAGAACCAGACACCTCCCCATGACCACCTCCGTCATCCTATGTACAGTCACGTCATTGGTGCTAAACAGGACAGCGACCCCGGCGTAAGGCTCCACAGCCAGTGACCAGAATGATGGACCAGACCGCCATTCCCTCTCAGCCTCCCTCATAAGCCCCAGAGATGTCAGTCGCGTCTCCTGCAGGAAGATGACATCAGTGCCCAGGTATTGGAGATGTTCATATACCGTATGTCTGGTCCTCCTCACCTTAATACTATTCACATTACTCGAGGTTATTGTTAATGAGAACCCGGCCATCACAACACAGTATAAAAGGAGCAGAGTAACAGCCATCATCATGAATCAAAGATGTTCTGTCCACCACTGGTGTCCATGTCAGTCTCTACCTGATGGTCTACAGAAATGGGCTTCCTTTTCGGCGGGGGATGGTCCTCTACGTCCCTGTCACATTCAGCATCAATTTTCCTCAACTCGTTCTCATAGTCCTCATCATTAGACTCTGATAACACCCCATACCTGCCGGACACGACCATCACTTCAGCAGAACCCTGGACCTTCTTGCTAGCACTCTGACCAGAGTCATATTCTGCCTCAGGTTTACGAGAGGATGCATTTTTTTTCTTCCTCTTATTGTGCTTAACACTCCAGTCCTCAGATACAAAGAGTGATGCAGAAGAGGGGCCTACCTGAGGCTGCTGGACCTGAGGGACAACCTCCATGTTCCTCTTTGTACCCTGCTGCTCTGGTGTCACATAGGCGGACTCCTGGTGGGCATCTGAGTTGGTCGGTATCTCTCCTGACATTACATCCTCCTCCTGAGCCTCTGCCACCACCTCCTGAGCCTCAGCCCCTGCCATCACATCCTCATCCGGTAACTCTCTGCAGATGTTGTGCCAGGCGTCTGGACAGTCCCTGTGAGGATGGCCCATCTTACCACAGAGGTTGCACCGGACGTCCCGACAATCTGCAGCGACATGGCCAATTTCCCCACACAGGCTGCACTTCACCACGGTACAGGCATTGGCCAGATGACCCTTTCCACCACATTTGAAGCATTTTCTGGGCTGCCCGGGGTAGTAACATCTCCCCTTCTCCCTCCCAATGAAGAAGGAGTTGGGCAGGTGGGCAGTGATGTTGTTATATTGCCTCAGCTTCACCTGGACCTTCCACCCCATTGTCCAGATACCATCCTCATCCCTGACCTTGGTGAGATCAGAGACGAGGTCACAATGCCTCCGGAGCCACACCTCGATGTCCTGTGGGGGAACGGCCTCATTCCAGAAGGTGACATTCACAGTAACAGTATCTGGCCTGGAAATGGGGACCAACAAAAACTTATTCCAGCCCTCAGTGTCCCTGAACTTGGGATAATGGGCCCAGAATCTGTCCAGATCACCAACGAGCTTGAAACTGACCTCATAGCCCTGCCTGTCCTGCAGATTAGAGACCGCCAGGATCTCATGTACCACAAACCCCATCTGGCGGCACAGCAGCTCCCTCACCACATATCTGCGCTGCGGCAGATCCTCCTTGGGACCCATGTACTTAAAACGCACAACATTTATACGTTTAAACGTCTGGCCAGTATACCTGGCACTAGAGGTGAAGGATGGGGCACCGCGGCTCCAGGCATTCCTGGGGGGCACCTGCTGGGTCACACTGGGCTGACTGACAGGGAGAGGATCTGCAGCAGGGGGGGCTGTCACACCTTGTGGACTAGATGGTAAAGGGGGATAGTCACATATGTCATGTACATTAACATGAGCAGCATCATTGTCAGACAGTACAACGTCCATCACAGATTGTGAATCCCCTCCAGCCCCCGACCCCACAGGCACAGCGTCACTATGCCCAGGCTGTGCACCGGCCTCATCAGCACAATCAGTCTCACACATACTGTCCTGCTCCTGCGAGGAGCATGCTGAGACTTGTGGTGCCTCTGCTGGAGTCTGAGACGTATGCTCCTGTTCAGACTCTACAGGCTGTCCCTGCTGCTGCAGTGGTGCTCCCTCCTGGAAGCAGAAGCGTGCAGCCTGTACCACCGGCCGTGCCTGCTGCTGGGGGGTCTCGTCCTGAACAGTCTCAGACTTTATGTGGGGGGTCCTGGTCTCCACAGCACAGTCTTGTGTATAGGAGGCAAACCGCTCCCGATTCACGTAGGTCTCCTTCAGGGGCCCCATCGCCTCCAGACAACAGTCCATGTCCTGTACCACCCCGGCCAGCTCCACACCCAGCGTATTCAGCCTCATGTCATACGCGGCATTATTATCAGGGTCACCGCTCTTCAGGTGGTAAATAAAGTCTATTTCACTTTGCAGCATTTGTTTATGGGTCTGCAACTCACCCATCTTCCTTACCAGTCCAGGTATCTCCTCTGCCAGCTGCAGCTCGGGCGCACGCCCCGTCTCCACAGCTTCAGGCTTGGCCACAGGTGCAGGGACCTTGAATACAGGCTTGTCAGAGGCCTCCACCACAGATGTCTGCATGGTGGCCTTGCTGGACCCAGGCACTGGGACTTGCTTACCGCTGGCACCGGACTGCGACCTGGTGCGGCCTGAGCTCGCCATGCCGGACACCACATGCTGCTGCTGGAGATTCTCTTGCAGGGTCTGCTTCTCCAAAGATGTCCTCTGTCTGCGGGCCGGAGAGCTGAGCTGCACATGCACAGCTGACGGTGATGGAAGCTGAGCTCCTGGCTGGAGCTGTGCACTGACCGGGGCTTCTCTGCAGGAATCATAAGACTTCACACTTTGTTTCTTTTCTTCACTCACTTCTGGCTTCATTACTGCACTTGGAGTTGGTTTTCCTCCCAAGACAGGACACATGGATTCCTTACTTTCTCCTTTCTTGCTGGAGCTTTGTGCAACACTCACAGGTCTCACAGCGACTCTGGGGGTGGTATTCCCAATGGAAGAGGCCTGGGAGCCGTGTCCCAGTGTAGGCCGGGAAGCCTGGGCCTTGCCTGGGGAGCTTCCCCGCCCAGGGGGTCCCCGCCCTGGGCTTGCTCCAGACATCAGGAGAACTGCTCACACACAACCTCACAGCTTGGGGGCAGTATTATAGTAGTTATATTCTTGTACATAGGGGGCAGTATTATAGTAGTTATATTCTTGTATATAGGGGCAGTATTATAATAGTTATATACTTGTACATAGGAGGCAGTACATTTTATTGGTTGTATTTTTGTCTAAAGTTTTGGATAAAAAATATAATTTTGCCTGTATTACAGCTCCCATACTCTATCGCTATGCGGTCATACAGAAGCTGTATACTTGTCTAGGTCAGCAGATCTAGTATTCAGAAATCAGGAATATCCAGGTGACAGTTTGTGTGGAGCTTTATTCCAGCATTGGATGGCGGTTTTCTTTAGGGTGGACATACTGTGTCTGTGTAGGGATGATGACAGGTGGATGAATGGCGTGTCACTGTCCACACAAGGTTCGGAGGCTTCTCACCTTTGTCCTTATGTTTGCAGGAAATATGCAGATCCTTTGCTGCTTTAATTAACAAGGTATCGGCCCTGGGCTCTCAGAGGATTAAGTATCCGTAAACAGTGCGGAGCTGCTGTCACTGAACAGATTGGGAAACACAATCCCTTTGTAGATGGAAGCTGTTCACAATGCACAGATTTCCATGGTAAATTCACCTTCTTCTGGACACAGTAATGGGAGATTGGTTTCAAAGCCCGACATATTCAATCTGCTAAAATGTCTGGTACTTTGCGCCCCTTTGTTAATGGATAAATGGCAGGATGGTACAAATACCCAATGGCGCGGAGACACGAAGGTGCAGAGGTCACAGGCTCCATTAACCCTCAGGGCTACCAAAAGAGGACTGTGCCATGCAAGGGAATGTGTCAACTGGAAGGAGGAGGGGTACTGCAAGCTACACCCCAAAATATATGGTCCACCATACACATTAGTGACATATTGCCATGTGGTGTTCTGCTCTGAAGTCAACAGGTAACTTCAGACTCTGTTCACACTACAGAGTCTGACATGTCTCCTGATGCATTTAAGTTGCTCAGCAGGGTGTCGTCCTGTTTTGGTCTCTCTGGTGTCCGGTCTAGCGGGAGTTAATTTCCTGCTGGTCTGTGAATTGCTGCTGTGAGCACAGGTTTTGGAAGACCCATCACAGCCGCCTTCACCCTTTAAAAGATGGTAGAACCTGGGGTTCCATGGAGATTATAGCTCTAGCTTTGCTCCAGCGACAACGGTCCTGTGCATTTGATCCAGCTTTGATGATTTGTTGTATGGTGGAAATATCCTTGCTGTTTGTTTCTTTTCTCCCTGTACTTTATTTCTCCCTGAGCACGTATTGTCGTCATTTCCTCTGTGTGTGCTTGATGTGAGTTTGAGATTTCGTTTCTCCTGTTTGTTGCTATTTGTGGATATATTTCTCCTGTCCCAGCCCTCCCCTGTGTGGGTGTGTTTTACCAGGGCTTTTCAGTTAGGGTCATGCTGGCGGTCCAGACCTTGCCACCATCAAACGTACCTCTAGAATAAGGGACAGCTTAGGGTCCCCTAGTTTGAGGACCAGTCTAGGTGCCCCACCCCCCAGTTACCATATGACACCCCATGACATCATGGGCCTCACCTTATTTCCCTCATGGACTCCATGTCTTCGCTTGGTAAACGAATGCAGGTGCTGTTGTAGTGCCCCTGAACCCATCAGGGCACTACAAGGTACTGCATCCAGCCAAAGACGGAGGGCCTACCCTCCCCCCCCCCCCAGGGACCTGGAAGACCAGTGTCGATAACAGCAAAATACATTATAATCCCAGTTTTCCCCCATCCCCACAGACTGGTGACAAACTAGCACTGGACCCCATGAATGGCCACCCAGGGGTGGAGCCGATCCAGTCCACTAGACAATGACCAGGTGGGAGGGGACAACAGTTAGTAAGTGGAAGAGAGAGGAGATGGACATAACTGCTCTGACACAGGAGTGTGACGGTGACCTAAGGGCCCAGGCGCGTGGTTGACGGTGGAGTGTTCCCGGAACCATAGCACTGACGGGGCACAGAGCCCTAGCTCAGGCAAACGCTCCAGGCAGACCTGATAAAATCTGCACAGTGAGGGGACCATCCAGGACCTCACTGACCTTAGAAGTCCGGGGGCACCAGCAGTAACGAGAGAACTAGGGACCGGCACAGAACACCGTCCCTACAGGGTTCAAACTGCCCGCTGTACGGACCAAAGACAGAGACAAATAGGAGGGGATCCCAAGATGCTCCAAGCCACGGAGACCCACCAACTTGAGAAAGGTGCAGGGGAAAGAAGCCACCAGGTCATCAACCGGCACTGGGCCTAAGGGAACCAGAGGTGAATACCAGCCTTCCACCGGGTACCAGTTACCATCTACTGTGAGTAAAGAGAACCAGTTACACAGCAACCCCTCGTGTGGCTTACCTTTCTTCCCGCACCTAACTCCATCGCCTAACACCCTGGGGCCCCGGCCCTACTTGCGGTGGGCCCAACATCCAGGCTGCCCTCACATCAGCCCCAGCGGAAAGACTGTACAGCGGTGGTCCCATCACCATAACCGCAACCCACAAGTGGTGTCACGACATAAACTTTATTAACTAACTATCCCCCCTGTACATAAACCCCTTTTTAAAGCTACCCCCAGGGTCACAAAACCGGGCAACGGCCACCCAGTGACACATCCCAGTAGTACACTGCCCGGGACAGAGTGTCCCATAGCCCTGGGTGGCACACTGTCCCTCCAGGTAGCGGAGCTCAGGAGAGCAGTGACAAGTCACCCATCGCAGAAAGCCATGATTAACTAAACTGTAATTTTACGGGGGACACCACTATGGATGAGATCTTTCTGCACACAGAGGTATATTCCAAAATTCAGGAAAAGGGGTCCGAAATTTCCAAGAAAATAGCACACAGACACATACGGTAATTATCTTATGGGCTACCTTATCTCTGCTCCTACGACCAGCAGCCGTCTTCTAGTCAACCATTTTTTTTTCACATTCGTATATTAATCATTGGACCTTACCCAGCAAACTGGAAATAAGATCTCCTAGCGAGGATCAGACAATAAGAGAGCAATTTATCACCAGCAAACTAAACAAGAACAGTCTCCTCCGCTGGTCCTTACTATGCAAACACAATAAAAATCAATTTCCCAAGGTGGCCAAAACCGATTGACCTTGAAAGATAACAGAAGTGGCCATTAAGATGCACTCTATTTCTTGGAAGAGAAGACAAAAAAGAAAACTGTTTAGCATTCCAAAAGGTGGGAAGTTCCTCAACATTTTGAAATTTCCAAAAATATTAAAAAGGATTGATTTTATATCCGTAGAAAAGTTGGACTTGTCTTCAAACCATTAGAAAGCTCCTTAGTGACCTCCGATAGTCTTCATTGAATCCCCTCATTTATAGATTAAAGTCTACTGATGGAGGTGATGGCCATGGACTTCCAACTGTGAAGATAATGAGGTCTCTCATACTAGTAAGGATCAGTACAGTCTGTCGGACCAATTATCTACCACATTAGGGGGCAATTTTGGAAGTGGAGATTCTGATATTGCCGATATCACTTAATGTAATCCCAAGTTTACAGAAACTTATGATGATTTGGATAATTTGGACAAAACCTAAATCAATCGAAAAGTCACCCTGAGGGACACTGTTGATATTTGAATTGTCCAAAAAGATTTGCACAAGTTTTTAAGAGCAATATTTTTTAAAGAGGTCGTCAACTGTCCAGACCCCTCGGAAACTGGTGGTTTTGTTGGAAGATGAGTATGTCGATTGCTCATTTTCCCTAACGGAAGTCTTTGCTTTGGGGGGGTTCCTGAGTGTGGGATTAGCTTAAAGAGGTTGTCCACTACTTTAACCTTTAAACAGTGATGGCCTACCCACAGGGGAAAGGTCATCAATGTCTGATTGGTGAGAGAACTGCTCTCGATGCCGGTAGCAGGCGGCCGGAAATGCTCAGTTCCGGAGCTGCTCTGTCTTCTGATAGCAGTCGTGGCTGGATACTGCATATCCGCCTCCCATTCAACTCAAAGGAGGCAAATACCTGTGCCATAATGTGCCATACCTGGCCACTAGCAGAAGACGGGGCCGCTCCGGAACTGAGCACTTCTGGCTACCTGCTGCCGCCGGCACCGAGAGCAGCTGAACACCAAAAGAGGGGGTTGGTGGACCTTGGATGATCAGAATTGATGATCCATCCTAAAGATAGGCCATCAATTTAAAAGTAGTGGTCAACCTCTAAAATAATCCACATGCCCCAATATATTGTATGGACAGAGATGGTCCTTATGGCACAATCCCTTTAAAGGGGAAAATATCATCAAGAATGGACCTATTGTTTGTATCAGGTTTTTGGTTCCAAGTATTTATTATTTTTAGTTTTTGGAGATATATTTTTTTTTTTCACATCAAGATAGTTATTAAAAATAATAAAAAAAAAAAAAATGTAATAAACTCTCTAATTTTCACACCGGTCATTGGGGCTATTTAAAGACTTGTAAACGCATCCTAAATGGCCAAGAAATATAACTGGATTCAAGGACAGAGAGGTAATACACAGCTGATATTGGATTCCCAAATCACAAAAAGTGATGTCACAGCTCCCCCTGCTTGTCCCTCCATTCACAATGATCATTGCACACGCTCATTAGATTCTTCAGAATAAAAGATAGGATCATGTGATAAGATGTGCTCATTGTGGCTAATGTACATGTGAATTTCCCAAAAAAAAAAAAAAAAAAAAAAAAAAAAAAAAAAATTTAAAAAATTAAAAATAAAAAGATGCTTAAACTAAAAAAAGAGCCCTAGTGGCCAGAGTGAAAACTGTAAGATTATTAATAATTGTGTAATATAGAAAAAAAAATAAACAAATAAATTAAAAAATCTTTTTTAAAATGTATCGAACACAAAAACCTGATGGCATTTTCAAATGGCACAATACAAAGAATCTTAACTTTTCTTATTTCCTAAAAATTAAGACTAAAAGATCGCTTGTGATCACTGATCTGAGCCCCCCCCCCCACCAATCACGGTTGTTGGTTTACAGTTTTTCGTAGATTGAATTGACTCAATGGATATTCCTTTCCCAAATCTCTCAGATAAGGAAATCCCTATATTATGGGGGCGGTGGGTCTTGGGCAGAAGGCCACCATCCTAGTTATTAGTAGGGGCCCCAAGTCCATTCTAATTTCTTTTTTTAAACACTTTACGTAAACCAATTCCACCCCCCACCCCCCGTCAGCAAATCAATGTCTCCTATAGATCCCCTTTCCTTTAGCTCCCGGGCACCTGGATGTTGACTCTGAGGAGCCAAACAATATAAAGTGGGATTAAAAGGAAGCACTCGAATATCCGCCCTGGAGGCATGTGACTAAATAAAAACCTGTTGTGGATCAGTCAATCATTGTTTTGGTTTTCTACATGGATGTCATGAGCCTTTCAGAAGCACGAAAAGTGCCGAGGGTCACGAGTTCAAGCTGTGGAGTGACGGAGCGCTTTAAGATACGGTTCTGCGGCAGAGTACACAATGTCTTAAGAGGTGTTGATCTTTGTGCATGGAGCAAACAACACCGTTGACCCTTTAAAAAGGAAACTGGAACCCTGTCTACATTGACAACAACCTTAAAATTCAATGGGGTGTGCCAATTATATACAGTACAGACCAAATGTTTGGACACGCCTTCTCATCTCTAGAACAACTGTTAAGAGGAGCCTTTGTGCAGCAGGCCTTCATGGTAAAATAGCTGCTAGGAAACCACTGCTAAGGACACGCAACAAGCAGAAGAGACTTGTTTGGGCTAAAGAACACAAGGAATGGACATTAGACCAGTGGAAATCTGTGCTTTGGTCTGAGGAGTCCAAATTTGAGATCTCTGGATCCAACCACTGTGTCTTTGTAGAAAAGGTGAACGGATGGACTCTACATGGCTGGTTCCCACCGTGAGGCATGGAGGAGGAGGTGTGATGGTGTGGGGGTGCTTTGCTGATGACACTGTTGGGGATTTAATCAAAATTGAAGGCATACTGAACCAGCATGGCTACCACAGCATCTTGCAGCGGCGTGCTATTCCATCCGGTTTGCGTTTAGTTGGACCATCATTTATTTTTCAACAGGACAATGACCCCAAATACACCTCCAGGCTGTGTAAGGGCTATTTGACTAAGAAGGAGAGTGATGGGGTGCTACGCCAGATGACCTGGTCTCCACAGTTACCAGACCTGAACCCAATCGAGATGGTTTGGTGTGAGCTGGACCGCAGAGTGAAGGCAAAAGGGCCAACAAGTGCTAAGCATCTCTGGGAACTCCTTCAAGACTGTTGGAAGACCATTTCCGGTGACTACCTCTTGAATCTCATCAAGAGAATGCCAAGAGTGTGCAAAGCAGTAATCAAAGCAAAAAGGTGGCTACTTTGAAGAACCTAGAATATAAGACATATTTTCAGCTGTTTCACACTTTAAGTATTTCATTCCACATGTTTTCATTCATAGTTTTGATGCCTTCAATGTGAATCTACAATTTTCAGAGTCATGAAAATAAAGAAAACTCTTTGAATGAGAAGGCGTGTCCAAACTTTTGGTCTGTACTGTACATGTACACTTTTTTTTTTTAAAAACATTTGGCTCACCTTCTGTATCGGAGGTGGTTAAACAGTTCAATGTGTATCGGGCTCCTGGAACTTTCTTGCTCTGAACTAAGGCAAGGGACAAAAAAGGGTGATTACCCTAAAGTTCTAACTAGTGATGGTCGGACTCATAGATACCCGAGATAGGCAGGTCCAACCAGGTTGAACATAAAACCCAGTTCTGGCTCAGAATTAATCCCGGATCTCTCATAAAAGTCTATGGGGACCGGAATCCGGCGCTTTAAAATGGAAGTAGAAGAGATAGGGGGTTTAGGGCAAGCGTATTAAACTCACCAAGTCTCCCATGCGTCTGTAATGCTACTTCCAGGGCCGCTCATTAGCCCTCATACATATTCACTGCTTCCCCGCCCACCGGCAGGCCCAACATCTTTGATTGGTTGCAGTCACATACATATGCCCCCACCCTTTGTGGCTGCGTGTCTAACTGCAACCAATGACAGATGCTGTGTGTCTCTATCGTGGTGTAAAAATAGACTAAAAAAATTGCGATAGGGTCCCACCATATTATAAAACTCGCCGCAGACAAAACATTCGGCTACAGGCTGCTGTCTCAAGCCGTGCGCTCATCTTTTTTTATGCACAAAATAAAAAAGGGACTGCATGCACTTTAAAATTATTTGAATCCCCCCAAATTTTGATACCCAGCCATGATAATACCTGCCCATGGCTGTTGGCTTTATCAGGCTGGGGGGAACCCATGGTTATTGGGCCCCCCCAGCCTAAAAATAACAGCCTGCAGCTGCCCAGGATTGTCGCATCCATTAGATGCAACAATCCCAGAACTTTACCAGGATCATCCCGATTGCCCTGGTGTAGTGGCAATTGGGGTAATAAGGGGTTAGTGCCAGCTCACAGCTGCCACTAAGCCCAAGATTAGTAATTGGCGGCATCTATGAGACCACCCATTACTAATCTGTAAGTGAAAATAAATAAAACACCAAACAGGAAAAAAAATATTTATTTGAAATGAAATACAAATAAAAGAAAACCAAAAACCCACAAGCACCCTCTTTCTCCCCATTATTAACCCCAAAAACACAAAGTTCCGGATCAGTATCCGGAGTCCCCGGAGGATTCCGGGCCCAGGAACTTTTGAACCCATGCAGATTAGGACTTTTACAGTCCGAGTCCGCTCATCACTAGTTGTAACACTTCCAAAAAGTTTACGAAATAGTGTATGGAACTTTTTAATAAGGGCATTTTAGAAGGTGGCAAGTGGAGGAACCCCTAGACCACCAGGGATATTTTGAGAATGAAAATTGAGGTGTAGAGTGAGCCTTATTTTGTTTGTTACCCTGGTCGAGGCTTTTAGGACCACTTATAACACGTTACTAGAAACTAGGGAACATATCTCCAAATAGGAGACTTCCCAACAATCTTCTCAGTGCTTTTCCTACAAGGTCCTGTAGTGTTCATATTTGGAGAGATTAATTGGGCAGTTTGGTGGCTACCGTGCAATCTTTAGCCCGCAGACCTCCATAGACTTCTATCCGGCCCAGGACAATATACTTTTTTTTTTTTTATTTTATTGTATACCACTGAAGGGATAGTGCGATTGTGAGTCACAACTGCAACAAGTCGCTCCCGTCGTTCCCAGATTTGTATGCTCAATTAGGTTGTATAGGGGACGACAAAACAGATTGCATGGAAGCCCGGACCACCACCATACAATGACAGCTAATGAATGCAACGCTCATTAGATGTAAATTCCACCGGCGCTTAAATCTCAAACAGAGAGGACGAAGAAACAGCAATCAGCCCGTTTCCGAACGAGGCAGGTAATTACAGAATCTGGTAAATTACAGTGATTAGGAGCCACCGAGGAGAAACTCCGCGCACATCTCAAGTAACTTTTGCAGGGTGGGAGGAAAGTTTAATTGAACAGCTGTACGCCTCTTACCGCTGAATTATGACTTTTTATTTCTCATTTAATGTGTGACAAACAGGTATAGAGAAGAGAGGAAAGACAGAAGAGGACACAAGGCGAAGGTCACCTACAACAGCCCTTGGAGAGCAAATCCAATCACTGTATCACAATGAATAATGGACACATTTGTCACACATTGTGCTAAATAATTAATTACATTTATTACATTCACTGCCTTTCATGTACAACAATACAACTACTATAATACTGCCCCTATGTACAAGAATATAACTATAATACTGCCCCCCATGTACAAGAATATAACAACTATAATACTGCCCCCTATGTACAAGAATATAACTACTATAATACTGCTCCTATGTACAAGAATATAGCTACTATAATACTGCCCCTATGTACAAGAATATAACTACTATAATACTGCCCCTATGTACAAGAATATAACTACTATAATAGTGCCCCTATGTACAAGAATATAACTACTATAATAGTGCCCCCCTATGTACAAGAATATAACCACTATAATACTGTCCCCTATGTACAAGAATATAACTACTATAATACTGCCCCTATGTACAAGAATATAGCTACTATAATACTGCCCCTATGTACAAGAATATAACTACTATAATACTGCCCCTATGTACAAGAATATAACTACTATAATAGTGCCCCCCTATGTACAAGAATATAACCACTATAATACTGTCCCCTATGTACAAGAATATAACCACTATAATACTGCCCCCTATGTACAAGAATATAACTACTATAATACTGCCCCTATGTACAAGAATATAACTACTATAATACTGCCTCCTATGTACAAGAATATAACTACTATAATAGTGCCCCCCTATGTACAAGAATATAACTACTATAATACTGCCCCTATGTACAAGAATATAACTACTATAATACTGCCCCTATGTACAATAATATAACTACTATAATACTGCTCCTATGTACAAGAATATAACTACTATAATACTGCCCCTATGTACAAGAATATAACTACTATAATAGTGCCCCTATGTACAAGAATATAACTACTATAATAGTGCCCCCCTATGTACAAGAATATAACCACTATAATACTGTCCCCTATGTACAAGAATATAACTACTATAATACTGCCCCTATGTACAAGAATATAGCTACTATAATACTGCCCCTATGTACAAGAATATAACTACTATAATACTGCCCCTATGTACAAGAATATAACTACTATAATAGTGCCCCCCTATGTACAAGAATATAACCACTATAATACTGTCCCCTATGTACAAGAATATAACCACTATAATACTGCCCCCTATGTACAAGAATATAACTACTATAATACTGCCCCTATGTACAAGAATATAACTACTATAATACTGCCTCCTATGTACAAGAATATAACTACTATAATAGTGCCCCCCTATGTACAAGAATATAACTACTATAATACTGCCCCTATGTACAAGAATATAACTACTATAATACTGCCCCTATGTACAATAATATAACTACTATAATACTGCTCCTATGTACAAGAATATAACTACTATAATACTGCCCCTATGTACAAGAATATAACTACTATAATACTGCCCCCTATGTACAACAATATAACTACTATAATACTACCCCTATGTACAAGAATATAACTACTATAATACTGCCCCTATATACAAGAATATAACTACTATAATACTGCTCCCTATGTACAAGAATATAACTACTATAATACTGCTCCTATGTACAAGAATATAACTACTATAATACTGCCCCCTATGTACAACAATATAACTACTATAATACTGCTCCTATGTACAAGAATATAACTACTATAATACTGCCCCCTATGTACAAGAATATAACTACTATAATACTTCCCCTATGTACAAGAATATAACTAATGAGTACTCGTACATGTACATAAGGGAAACAATAGCAGGGCAGTGGCTGTACATTAAGGCGCTCTGTCACTGATGGATGCTCGCTGTACACATCCTGTGACAGAATGACTGATGTGGATGGCGGAATGTTCTACAAGACATTTCCTGCATGAACAGAGTGAGCGGTGTGACCTTGGGATGAGGCTTTTTATTATCTGGTCTCATAGGTTAGATCATTATTTTCTCCCGCTGTGCAGATCTCTCAATGGCGGGAATTTGTAGACAATACTCAGACCCATCAGATCCTCTTGTACTGAGCTGTAATTAGTACTGAGACTGCTGTATCCACTGTGCTGCGATACCAGAGCCGCGATACCAGAGCCGCAAGAAGAACCTGCCGAGGATTCCAAAGGCCATCTGGAACGATTCTGAGGATACACGAACAGTATCTATCCAAGCTACATGCCTGTCAACAGAGGCTTAGCTATTATGAGTGCAGAGGCTTAAATTGACCCCGGACCCGTGTCCTTTACTCGGTGCCATCAATAGCCCTTGTGACAATGCAATTGCGTCTTTGCCTTCGACGTGATGACATTGTAACACCCCTGAAGCCATCAGGGAACTACAAGGTACTGCATCCCCACTAGGATGCCGGGCCTATCCCCTAGGGACCCAGAAGAACAGTGTCGGTAACAACCAAACATTCCAGATAATCCCTGTTTTTTCCCCCAACATCCCCCATAGAATGGTATTGTGGCACCCTTGACCTGGTCAGGCACCACTGAGTATTGCACCCATGCTGGTGCAGTACAACACAGGTGATCCAGAAGGCTGACCGGGGTGTGGTTACACAGGCGCATAGTAACCAGGTCTCCCACATTGACCTTTGAAGGGACCCCTGGGGAATCCAGGAGGGGGCGTGGCCTCCATCTCCACTCAAGGGGTGTGGTAGAGAGCCTGGTTGCTAAGTTGCGCAGGCAGGCACAGAGGGGAGGGAGTAGTGAGTCAGTCGGTCAGTGAAGCTCAGGGAGAGGAGTCGCAAGGAGGAAACCTGGAGGATGTCACTAGTCAGACACCGCAGGTGCAGTGGTTACTGACAGGGAAGAACGGTCACCTGGTAGTGCCGCCCGAAATCCACCCAAGGCTGGAGTGCAAAGGGGTGGCTGAGTACGGGGACTGCCAAGAGAGGACCAGTCCACACGGGGTTACAGGTCCCCAGCGCTGGGTCCTATTCAGTTGGCCTGCCAAACCTGCAGGTGGGGGTACTTCATACCCTCCACCATAACACCACAGAGTCCGGAGCCACGTAGCAACGAGAGGGCCCATAGTTCACAGGAGGCAAGCAGCCGGAGTGACTTGGTCCAGGCTACAGGCAGACGGGCTGACAAAGGGGAGAACAGGCAGAAGCAACTTCCCTGGGTGACCCTGTAGGACTACAAGTCTGGGTCACCACAAAAACACAAGGGCTAGGAAGGCGAGTCAGTAGCCACCCTCACAAGTCAGCCTGAAGGAATTCCTGGTTCCACCTGTCTATCACAGCTTTGCCTGGGTTACTCACCCCTGCCACCTGAAGTGAGTAAAACCCCTGAAAGACATTACTGCTGTGCATGTGAGTTCTTCTGCGACCTGTGGTTCCACACACCCAAACTGGGCCCTGGGGCCAGCCTCCCTCTCGGGAGGCCACCACATCTAACTGCACCCAACATCAGCCCCAGGTGCCCCTTAGGCTAGGTTCGCACACTGCGTCTTTTTGACGCTGCGTTTTTGGCCGTTAAAAACGCACAAAAACGCACCTGCGTCGAAAAAACGCATAAAAAAACGCATGCGTTTTTGCCGCGATTTGGTGCGTTTTTGGCTCCGTTTTGCTGCGTTTTTGATCTCGGCGTTTTGCTGCGTTTTTCCAATGCATTGCATGGGGGGAAAACGCAGAAAAACGCAGGAAAGAACTGACATGTCCATTTTTTTTTTTTAACTCAAAAACGCAGGTAAAAAAAACAGATGTGTGCGGACAGCAAAAATGAAAACTCATAGACTTTGCTGGGGAAGCAAAGTCCTGCAGTTTTGAGGCCAAAAACGCACCCGAAAAACGCGTAAAAACGCCGCGAAAAACGCACTGTGCGCACATAGCCTTAAACTGCAGGGGTGGTCGGCCTGACCGCAATACAGAGAGTGGCGTCATGAATCCTATAGAAGTCAACCTACCTGTGACCAGAAGGACCCAGGACGCACCGTCCCTGAAGACCCTAAGACGACCTGAAGGTAACGGGGCCACAGGGCGGCACAGTATCAGGCTATGGTCGGACCAATGGATGGCCACCTAGAGGTGCAGCCAATCCAGTCCACTAGATGACCAGGTTGGAGGGGCGGACAGTGGAGAGAGACAGTGTAGGAGTGTGTCGGTGACAGTGAAAGGGAAAGGAAGGGCTGTTGACTCGCCCACCCCAGGGCTATGGGACACCCGGTGCCGGGCCGGACTAGTCCGGTGGTAGTCAGTGGTGGCTGGGCCCGGCTCCGTGGCCCTGGTGGGTGTCAGTTGAATATGTGGCTTGAATTAAAGTTTGTGTTCGTGACGCCACCTGTGGTATGCGGCTACTAAGCCGCCGCTGCTGTGTGAGGCCTCCGGGATGATGTTATGGCAGCAATGGTAGTACTGCTCCCCACAGGTGGAGCAATGCCCGGGGCACGGTTGGTGTTTGTGGAAGTCTATGATGCTGCGTGACTAACACGGTGCAGGGCCGACCAGCAATGAAAGAAACAGGCACAAACAGTAGTCTCTTTACCTTTTCCTCTTTTACTCGGCAGAAACTTAGTCCAGGGAGACCGTTACAGATGGTAAAGGTGGTCCGGCCGGCCTGGAAGTGCCTGGGGTGATCTTTGGCCAGTTGAGTATGAGGCCTACTCCTTAATCTTTCTCTGCTGTGTTAGGACACTGCACTTTGGGTTTGCAATTGCCCTCTTGCTGCTGGGACTTGTTGTTCGTCCCCTTTTCTGTGTGGTAGACTGCGCAGGCCCTCTCTGGTGCTTCTCTGCTGGAGCCCACACCAGGCCCTTGGGATGCAGTTGTACCTTCAGATTGCTTCTGGGACAGGGGGCTTGCAGCTCTCCTGCCCTCCGGATTCAGCTACCAGGGATGGATTTTATGCCCTGGCAACTACAGACTCCGATGTCCGAGTCTCTGCTGTGCCTCTCTGCTCCCCTTGCTTCACTGGGCCAAGCTATCCCAGCTCTAGGCCCCAGTTTACAAGGCAGCACTACTCTGCGTCTGTCCTCTTTCACTCCTGTGTCCAGACTAACTACCACTTCCTCCTTCCAGCCAGACTTAAGGAATGCTCCCTGAAGTTCCAGGTTCAGAGCTCCCCCTGCTGGCCGGAGGGAGAACTGTGTTGAGTGTTAACTTACTGGCCAATAGATCTCCCAATTACCTCCAGGCTCAGCATTAACCCTTTTGGGAGGGCAATGCTGTTGTGGCGACCAGGTCCTGGGGCGCCACACTGTCAAAAGTGTGACAGTGACCTGAGGGCCCAGGCGGTTAGTTGCCGGTGGAGTACTCTCGGAACTACGCACCAACGGGGTACAGAATTCTAGGTCAGGCAAATGCTCCAGGCAGACCTGATAAAATCAGTGAGTGGACCATCAAGGACCTCACTGACCTTGAAGTTTGGGACACAGTAGCAACGGGAGAACCGGGGAACAGAACCAGAGACTCTGACCTCACAGGGTTCACGCTACCGTCATACGGACTGCTGTAGAAGACTACCAGGAGGGGACCCCCAGCCACTCCAAGCCACAGGGACCCACCAACTAAAGACAGGTGCAGGGGAAAGAAGCCACCAGGTCACTAAACCAGCACTGTGACTAAGGGGACCAGCGATCAAGACCAGCCGGCCTCGGGTGACCAGTTTCCATCTTACTGTGAGTAAAGGAACCAGTTACACTGCAACCCCTTGTGTGGCCTACCTTCTTTCAACACCCATCGACCTCAAGTATCCTCTGGTGCCCGGCCCTGCTTGCGGAGGGCTAACATCCAGGCTGCCACCAACACCAGCCCCCGTAGTGAGAACTGTGCAGCGGCGGCTCCATCCACATAGCCGCAACCCACAAGTGGCGTCACGTGTGAACTTTATTCAACAATCCCCTGTAAATATTCCCTTTTTCAAAAAGCACCCAGACCACGGGACCGGGCAATGGCCACCAGAGTGACATTCCCCAGTGATACATCGCCTGGCACAGAGTACCTCATAACCCTGGGCGAAACATGATGCACATAAGTGACATCAATACCGTATGCCCTGGGTTTTGTAGGTCATTCTGATGTTGATTTCCTGCTCTGGACCCTCCTATAACTAAGGCTACTTTCACACATCCGGATTTTTGCTCTGCGGCACAATACGGCGTTCTGCAGAAAAACCGCAACCGGCTTTTGTAACGCTGGTTGCGGTTTTTTTTTTTGCATAGACTTACATTAGTGCCGTATTGTGCCGCAGGGGCTTGCGTTCGGTCCGGTTTTTGCCGTATGCGGCAGATTTAGCCGATGCGGCGGCCGGATCGAACGTTCCCTGCAATGTTTTTTGCTCCGGCAAAAAACACCGCATCGCGCCGCATCCGGCCGCTGCGGTGCATTTTTCAATGCATACCTATGGAGGCCGGATGCGGCGCGATGCGGAAAAAAACGCATCCGGCCGCCGCATGCGGTTTTTTCCATTGCGCATGCTCAGTAGCATGCCGCAACCGGAAAAAACCAGACCGGCCGCATGTAAAAACTTATGCAAAGGATGCGGTGTTTTCACCGCATCCGTTGCATAGGTTTCACAGCCGGATTGAGCCGCAGTGCTCAAACCGGATGTGTGAAAGTAGCCTTAGGGTGTCATAACCTGGCCCACCCATATATTAGACAACTGGACATTCCTTTACTCCGCCTCATATAAAGGTTCCCTTAAGGAGGGTGTCCACACCTCCTGCCACTGGAAGATATTGGAGGGAAAGACGACTACAAGTGCCCATACATAATTATTGGCCAAATGCTCATTTGTTAAGGCTACTTTACACACTGCGATATCTGTCCCGATATCGCTAGCGTGGGTACCCGTCCCCATCTGTTGTGCGACACGGGCAAAATCGCTGCCCGTGGCGCACAACATCGCGCAGACCCGTCACACATACTTACCTGCCCGGCGACGTCGCTGTGACCGGCGAACCGCCTCCTTTCTAAGGGGGCGGTCCGTGCGGCGTCACAGCGACGTCACTGAGCGGCCGCCCAATAGAAGCGGAGGGGCGGAGATGAGTGGCCGGAACATCCCGCCCACCTCCTTCCTTCCGCATAGCGGCCGGGAGGCAGGTAAGGAGAGCTTCCTCGTTCCTGCGGCGTCACACATAGCGATGTGTGCTGCCGCAGGAGCGACGAACTACATCGTTACTGCTGCAGTAACGATAATCGAGAATGGACCCCCATGTCACCGATGAGCGATTTTGCACGTTTTTTGCAACGATGCAAAATCGCTCATCGATGTCACACGCAGCAACATCACTAATGCAGCCGGATGTGCGTCACAAATTCCGTGACCCCAACGACTCCGCATTAGCGATGTCGCAGCGTGTAAAGCCCCCTTTAATCAGCTATTCCTCTTCATCTATCTACCATACACATGCACGCTCACTAAGGCTGAGCATGCTTGTGTTCTTAATAGGAAGAAAAAAGGAGTAAGCCCCTTCCAGACCCCTTTGGTAGTGACATTTTTACCATCGGGTGTTAAAATGCAACATGTCTGACCCTTCCTACTCAGCTATAATAAAAAAAAAGTTGCCCAACCCCACCAAAACCAACAGGTTTGGCCAACTTTTCTCCAATGTGTATGGCGGCCTTTAAGCATGATAGATTTAACATGGGTGCTGTGTTTTTGCATGGGGATAAGCCACTATCAGGGGGTGTCTGGTGGTGTCTTGGGTGTGTCATGGTTGACAGACAGTCCTGTGGTGTCCGGCTGTAGAAGTTCGCAGCGTTTGGTTACACAAACTGCTCTCTGACATTCTATTCCTCCTCCTATGTTGTAAATGGTCTCCTATGTATCTTCTGTGCTTGGGGCTATTCCCTTTCTTTTTAGGACCTTACGGATATCCTCATTTTTCAGCTGTTAATCATCACTTCCCGTTGTATCCTTAAATACCCACATTTCCCCTTGGTGTTTGCTGGTGATAGAGTTATATTCCTATACAGGCCTGTTGGCTTGTATTAACATTGTAGTTTGTTGCGGTTCCTCTCCCAGAGTCTTCTTGGAGATAAATTGATTGTTCATGTTCCCTTTTGTGCTCTTTGTGTTCTTTAGAGCTTAGTGGGGTTCACTAAGGGGTGCTTCACACACAGCGAGCTCGCTGCCGAGATCGCTGCTGAGTCACGCTTTTTGTGACGCAGCAGTGACCTCATTAGCGATCTCGCTGTGTGTGACACTGAGCAGCGATCTGGCCCCTGCTGCGAGATCGCTGCTCGTTACACACAGCCCTGGTTCGTTTTCTTCAAAGCCGCTCTCCTGCTGTGACACACAGATCGCTGTGTGTGACAGCAAGAGAGCGACAAATGAAGCGAGCAGGGAGCAGGAGCCGGCGTCTGACAGCTGAGGTAAGCTGTATCCAAGATAAACATCGGGTAACCAAGGTGGTTACCCGATATTTACCTTAGTTACCAGCCTCTGCAGCTCTCACGCTGCCTGTGCTGCCGGCTCCGGCTCTCTGCACATGTAGCTGCTGTACACATCGGGTTAATTAACCCGATGTGTACAGCAGCTAGGAGAGCAAGGAGCCAGCGCTAAGCAGTGTGCGCGGCTCCCTGCTCTCTGCACATGTAGCTGCATTACACATCGGGTTAATTAACCCGATGTGTACTGTAGCTATGGTAGGAGAGCAAGGAGCCAGCGCTCAGTGTGCGCGGCTCCCTGCTCCCTGCACACACAGCTGTGCGCTGGTAACTAATGTAAACATCGGGTAACCATACCCGATGTTTACCTTAGTTACCAGTCTCCGCAGCTTCCAGACGGCAGCTCCGTGCAAGCGCAGCGTCGCTTGCACGTCGCTGCTGGCTGGGGGCTGTTCACTGGTCGCTGGTGAGATCTGCCTGTTTGACAGCTCACCAGCGACCATGTAGCGATGCAGCAGCGATCCTGACCAGGTCAGATCGCTGGTCGGATCGCTGCTGCATCGCTAAGTGTGAAGGTACCCTAAGCGCTCATCCCATCCGTTCCTTATCTAGGGCCCAGTTCAGAGTCAGCCAGGGCCAGGTATCCTGCTCAACGCATAGGTCATGGGAGCAAGGAGCCAAGGCCAAAAGGGGGCTTTTTCCGAGGAGGGTGCCATAAGCGAGACCCATGAGATATCTCAGATTCCCTCCAGAACTAGACACATATTAGAGAACTCAATGTTTGGATATTATGGGGGCATTATGGTTAAAAAAAAAAAAAGTTCTTTTCATATATATTCTACAAGGTTAATATATCATTCCTAAAAAATCCCTTTTACAACCCATACAAATATTTTAGTGCCTAATTCACCTCCAGTTACTGTAGAAGCGACAAGGTATCATCAGCCGCCAGGGTCCGACGTACGCACCTCGGCCCGAGACGTTTATGGGCAGAGTCTTATTGGAGGGCTAATTAAAATGAGTTTGTATCAAGCAGAAACTATAGAACCAAATTGAAATCTTGCAGTAAAGCTGCCGTGCGTCCTGATTTATACTCTTACTGCCGGAGCCTTTAGCAGCCGCGATATCACCCAAATTACACAGACGTAGAAATTCTGCAGGAAGGGACGGGTGCAAATCAGCCAAATGGATTTTGCCTCGACACCCAAGCCCAATTTGTTCCAACATTCACTTACTAATCTTGAGCCATTCGGAAAGAATTTAAAATGGAAAACCTCCTAAAAATTTGCATCGAAACGCTGGCTGTTACAGTGTATAGTCAGTAACCCAAAAATGTTCCATTCACTTAACAGAAAATAGAAGGAACCTGTAATGCAGTCACTACTTACGGATTGTACAGACGGAAGAGTAGTCAGGTAACAGGAGGACTTGTATGGATACAGGGAGTAAACAGAAGCGTAGTCAGGTCAAAATCTGAGGGGCAGAATTCCAAGAGGGCACGTAATAGATTCAGAGAGAAAACTGGAGACGTGGTCAGGTAATGGTCCAAGGTCAAAAGCCATAAGGTCACAACAGGAACAGGGAGGGGTCAGAGAGGAGTCTAACAATGTTACGGGGTGAAGAAACAAAAATCATAACACAGGCCAACAGCACAACTACAGAACCAGAATGTATGACTGGCGAGGTTCTGGAAGAAGATGCTCAGTAAAGAATTAGAGAAATTATCAGGAAGATGGAACCCCTGAGCAATCAGCACCTCCCAGAACCAGCAAGGAATCTTGCGCTGTCAATCAACCTGCCAGCTCAGTAACTCCGGAAAACACAGCAGAGCATCTCCAAATAAGGAAGATGCTCTGCACAGGGCAATCGTGTCACTGCCAGCTCAGTAGTCCAGGAAAGCACAGCAAAACATCTTCTAGTGTGCAAGATGCTTTACACAGGGCAATTGAGGTGTGCCGCCCCCCGTGGAAGCAGCCGAGCTGCTCGGATCCGGGTTCGCTGTGGCTCGAGGGTCTCCGGACCCAGGGATCGTGCAGCCACTCAAAGGAAAGGGGATATTTACAGGGGAGTTGATATGTAGTTCATGACACCACCCATGGTGTACGGTAATTTGGGGAGTACCGCTGCTGCGAGTACCCGGGGTGATGGAGTGGGGGCAGCAAGGTGTTGTAACCCTCCACGGGTAGGGACAATGCCCCGGGACTCAGTGAGGGGTGCCGTGGGGTGCAGGGGTCACTCTTGTACTCACTCAGTTCATAAGCAGACGCTGACAACCAGGTAAACCAAGTCTCTGAGCACCGCTGCCGCTGACGGGAGCTCGTCCGGGTCCCGTCCCCAATGGTGTTGCCTGGTGATCCGTGACCTGCCTCCTGGCACTTGGTTTGACTTCAACTTGGTGGCCTGGTAGCATGGAACTAGCCGGGCCGCGCTCCCTACTATGGCTAAGTGTGGGAGCTTGCTCTCAGGGCTCACGTGTGGGATTTTCTGGACCGTTTTGGATTAGAAAGTCCTATCCCCCTCGTTGCGCTAATGCCCCGGTTCTGGAGCGGATGGGAACAGATCATAAACCCTCCGTTCTCCTCAGGTGAATTATCGGGTTGCCTGAAGCTACTCCCCGACCTAGGGTCCGTGTACCCCGTCGTGCCTTCGGTCCCGGACCGGTGACATGCTAGGCTGCCGTCTGTCCTCCTCGACAAGGCCAGACACCTTGCCACAATCCCCTGCGACCGGGGGTCCGACTCCTCTAGGCCCAGATCACCGTCTGCAACCTAGACAGTTCCTTCAGGAGCCACCACTCCAGACTTCCTCTGAGCTCCTCACAGCTCGAGGGCTACTTACTGACTGACTATACTCCTCACTTCCCTCCATGACCCCCCAAGTGGGCTACCCTATTCCACTCAAGCCGTCCACTGGTGTGCCTAGTGGGTGTGGTGCAGGGTGTATCTAGGATTTGATTTGCTGTTGGAGGCAACACCATAAGATAGGGACCCAGAACCAAGAGGGAGGTGGAATACTGCACGGAAGGGCAGCTTGTGCAGTACCCTGTGACAACCTGATAGTCCAGGGGCGTAACACAATCATGTCACTGCCAGCTTAGTAGTCCAGGAAAGCATCTCCTAGTGTGCAAGATGCTCTGCACAAACGAATAGGGACAGAACTAAAGTGGTAACATAAGGAACTCATTACTCAAACTCAGTCATTTAAACAAGGGTGTGGAGAGAGCAGAACATGTTTTTAGGAGTATGACAAAAAGTGGAACAGTAAAAGAGGTCCACATCAAGTTCAGAATATAAGACTTCCCTCAGCTCGGCAATACTAATTTCAACTAGCATAATACCGCCATATAGTTCCAATAATGCTATATATAGCTGACACAAGAGACCAAAAGCAGCATCCAAACAGTAATCCTTTAAAAAGGCACAAGATAATTCTATTAAGTGGGGCCTATAAATCTTAAATAATGGCGCCATACGATTCTAAATATTACTGGTAGATTTTAGTTTGGTTTTTGGGGTTCCTGTTCTTTGGAAATCAAGAGAAACAAGGAGCCCAATTTGGCAATCAATGAAAGCGCTCTTCATAGTTATGCTCCCTACAAATACATTTTTTTGTTAGGAAATATTCCTGGAACCCATTGATGAAAGAATGGGGGTTATTTAAACAAAAAAAAACAAAAAAAAAAACAATTAAATTTGTGCACATTTATTTTTATGAGATTTTTGAGTTTTTACAGGATGGTCCCTCAAGTCTAGACAAGAAAGTGTATGCTCCTTACTCCGATGCAGTTAAGTAAAAAATTGGTGTAAAAACTCACTTCCTAAATATCTAGTGTAATATTGCTAATCAGTAAGTCTTTGTATGGCTAAGTTCACACACTGCGTTTTTGTGCGTTTTTTGTGGCACAAAAAAAAAAAAAAAAAAAAACACGCACCAGCGGCAACAAAGCTGCAAAAAAACGCATGCGTTTTTGCAGCGTTTTTGCTCACTGCGTTTTTATTCGTTTTTTTAACCAGTGAACAATGCCATTAAAGATTGTTGAAAGAGAAAAAAAAAAAAAAAAAAAAAAAAAGGTCTGATGTCATTTCCTTCTTCAATATGTTCTTCATTCTCCACTAGTGTATGCAGGAGAGCAGACAGCAGCTGCAGAACCACAAGGCTCAGCATGCTCCTTCCAGGACTGTATGCAGGAGTTGTTTGCCCCCCCCCCAAAAAATGACGTGGGCTTCGACATATTCTTGTATGCTAGCTAGGTACAGCAGGCAGCTACGGGCTGTCCCCAACCCCCAGCTGACTATTTGTACCCGGCTGGAAACCAAAAATATAGGGAAGCCCTTTTTTTTAATTTTTTTAATTATGTCATGAATTTCCTGAAATACTTAGAAAAAAATAAATAAATAAATAAATAACGTGGGTTTCGCCCAATTTTTGGAGGCCAGCCAGGTATAACTAGGCAGCTGGGGATTGGAATCCGCAGTGCAGGGTGCCCAAGCTTTCTGGGCACCCCCACTGCGAATTGCAGTCAACAGCCACCCCAAAAAATGGCGCTTTCCATCTTCTGGCGCTGTATCCAACTCTTCGAGCTGCCCCGATGCCGGGTGGCTCGCTGGGTAATAATGGGTTAGGGCTAGCTGTATATTATCAGCTGGCCCTAAGCCCGAAATGCATGGTGTCACGCCAATATTAGACATGGCCACCATGAATTTCTAGTAAAGATTAAAAAAAAAAAAAAAAAAAAAAAAAAAACCACAGAAAAATATTTTATTAGAAAAAAAACACAACACAATTAGTGACTCCATCTTTATTGAAATAAAGAACCCTCCCTCCGCAGTAATCCTGGGTCAAGGGTCCAGCGCCGTCCAATCCGGATCCAATATCATCTGATCGGTTTGCTGGAAGGCAAAGCGATCAGATGTGTCAGGTTCAAGGATGTGAATCACATGACACAGCAGCTGATTGTATACACGCCGTTTGTACAATCAGCTGATGCATCGGTGCCAAAAAGGAAAAAAAAAAAATATATACTACACACGTCAGTGCTGACTCCTGTCCGATCGCTGCAGGAGCTGCCAGTAATCAGTGAAGCGGTCTCCTGACGGCATCAGCTGATAGGTTAAGCCAGGCGGTAAAAAAAGCCGGCGTCACCGTGAGACTTACGAACGTCAGGTGCCGCATCAGGTGATCCACCGCCAGGTCCTGCAGCTATCGGACATGCCCGGGGAGCCTGCACACAGCTGGAGCGGGGGTGGCGGTACCGGAAAAGGAGCTGGGAGCGGACATAGCATCGGGAGTCTGCAGACAGGTGAGTATGACTTTTTTTCTACTGTTCACTTTTGATTTCGCAGCTGCCTCCACCTCCCGCCCGGACATGGCGCCGGACGCGAGCGGACATGGCGCCGGACGGGAGATTGAAGCAGCGGTAGCGGGAGGATTCACGCTTCTGTGTTTACTGACAGAAGGAATCCTCTTCCTGTACATGTCACTTTACTGCCCACCCCTTGCGTTTATAGCTACGTTATTAGTCATAGAAAGGCACTGAAACGCAGCTATATTTGCAATTTGCGGTTTTCATTGCGTTTTTGAACATCTCATTGAACTCAACGGGTGGAAAACGCAGTGAATAAAAACAAAAAAAAAAATTGACATGCTGCGTTTTTGTGGGCACCACAAAAACGCAGCTAAAAAAACCCCCCAAAAAACGCTGTGTGGACAGCAAAAATGAAAACTCAGAATTTGCTGGGGAAGCAAAGTGATGCAATTTTCTGAGCAAAAACGCACATGATAAACGCCGCGAAAAACGCACTGTGTGAACTTACTCTAACAGTGGGGCCGCAAGCCAAACAGCCATGGTGCATCTCTCAACATCCGCCAAATATGTGAGGCAGAATCTGAGAGTCATTTCATCAAAAGGCTCATGTTCTTAGCCCACTCCATACTCAGCGGATGCCAGCTATCTTACATAGACAACTTGCCCGTATCTGCTGCTATTGGAGAAAGCTCTGATCTGTTTACAGCGCACCAATCATCAGGAATTTCCTATATAACCTAAATCCAGTGCTATACTGGCACTATCAGGCTGATTCTATACATTCGTTCAGTTGTCAGCTAGAATGTATAGCTTTTCAAAACACAAGCAAGTAAAGTTTGTAAAATGAGCAGCTTTTTGAATTACAGTGGCTGCTGATCAGCTGATAGCTGGGGGGGGTATGCAGTGATTCTTTCCCCCCTGCCTGTCCGTCCTTCCCCTGTTATTTATGCTTTTTCTGTTATAGAATTGGTTTACTAAGTGACTAGAAGGACCTGTGCTGATGTCATACCTATGTGACCACGAGGGGTGGGGCCTCAGCCAACACAGCTGATACCAGGAAGCAACATTATTTTTTTTCTGCTGGCTGAGGCCCCGCCCCTTCTGTCACATGGGTATGACATCAGCACAGTTCCTTCTAGTCACTTAGTGTTATTTATGCTAATTCTATAATAAAATTGTTTTACTGGAGGACAGACAGGTAGGGGAATGGTAACTTTGAAAACCCACCCCAGCGATCAGCTGATCGGCAGCTGCTGCCAATCAAAAAGCTGCTCATTTTACAAAATTTACTTGTTTGTGTTTTAAAACCCATATATCCTAGCTGACAACTAAAGGTATGTATAGAATCAGCCTGATAGTGCCAGTATAGGACTGGCTTTAGGTTATATAGGAAAATCCTGGTGATTTGTGCTCTTTAATCCCTTAAAAGGTGCTGTAGTCAACAGAAAGTTCTGCATCTAAGAGGTTATCAAGAGCAGGAGGTCCCTCTGTCTCTAGAGATGAGCAAACACAGACTGTAAAGTTTGGGGTTTGTACCAAACATGGACCTTAAATAAAACAAAACAAAAACAAAAAAAAGTGGCCCTATTAGTAGATCTGGTGCTTTACATATGCTAACCACTTGATCGAGCAGAGTGCTCGAGTATGCTCGATGCATGGCCCAGTGCGAACCACTTGCAGTCTCTGAATGGCCCTCACAGGGGGTAAAAACATTTTCGGATGTAGTGTGTCCAAAAAAAAAAAAATACAAAAAAAAAATAAAAAAATAAAAAATGAACAAACCTTGCTCTCCCTCCCTTGGAAGTGCTGTGTTTATGGCTGGATGTATGTGGGTAAGGAGCCAAACTGTCCAAACCATGACTTCCAATGGGGCCATGGTCAAGTCCGGGTCCCAAACTGAACATCTTCTAAAGTCTGGCTGATTCCGCCAAACCCGAACTTCCATGGATCCACTCATCTTTGTCACTCAATTGCGTAAACCTGATGGATAGGCGTTATGGCAAATGGGGGCTCAAATTGGATGTTTGCTATCCGGACACTGAATGTCTATGCATGTTACTGCTTGGTTATAAACTAGAGTATTTTTTAATACTTTTTGGATTATTTCATAAATATATATTTATATTTTGTATTGTATGTATGTAGTTTGAATTCATGAGTTGGTGGAAGAATAGTGTGACGCCCTGGCCTGGCCAGGTAGTCACAAAAAGGGCCCCGCATTACACCTGTCCCTCATAGGTAACATACAGCCAAACATTTAAACCTTAGTCACCCCCCTCGGGGCTTTATAGACACACCAGGGGGAGGAACCAGGCGGTTGGAAGACGCCCACCGAGGAGTCTCAGACAACCCGTGATGGGAAAAAGCCAGTTTGTGTTTACAGTTCAAGTTGGAGACGTGTGTGGGCTGGAGCTGTGTGCAGCTCCAGCAGAGGAGAAAAAACAATTTGAGCAGGTGCCGGGGTAGGAGCCCTGGTACCTTTGGCTAGGAGGCAGACGGCGGTCTCAGTCAGCAGGAGCCGGGAACACGGCTCGGTGGAACCGAGGTGGACCGGGACAGGGTTGTAGCCCGCCGGTACCGACCCGGGGAACAGACTCGGGAACCGGAGCACAAAGGGGGGTACTCAGACACTGAAGCTAGGTCCAGAAGCTACTGGGGGCTAGCTAATTAACTGATTGCGGCCAGGACTAGAGGTCCTGTCCCACCCAAAGTTCCGACTGAAGGCAACAGCCCGACGAGGGGGATAAACGGCCATCGCCACGGCTCAGAGATCCCACGGGCCAGCGTCTGCAGACAAAGGGCTCCTTAGGCGACAACAAGCCGGGAGCGGACTCCTGAAGTTGCAAGCACAGGCAGTCCACCATCCAACACAGGAGCGGGAGAAAGACAGAGACCACCAGCCGGGTGGGGGACCAGACCGCAGCCGGCTGCGGGCACCGACCACCATCACCTTGGTTTACCAGAGACTCGTGTGCTTACTAATAGTGAGTACAACAGCACCCTCCGGACCCTCGAGCCACCCACTGAAGGTCCAGATCCGAGCGGCTCGGCTCCCGAGCATGGGGCGGTACAATAGGTCCTCTGGAGGTTCTGGATCCATGTACTCCAACGACCCAACACCTCCACCAAATATAATGTTGTTGATCTATTGGCTACCTCTATTACAAGTTGGGTGAACTTATTCGTAATTCTTAGGCTGTACCCAAAAATAATAAATATAAATAATATATTCCTGTGGGGATATTTAGCAAATGGATCAAAAATTAGTTTTTATCTAGTTCTGTCATTTCCAGCTCCTACAGCCAATGTCCTTCCAAACCAAGAAAATGTTCCTGAATACGGGTTTGGAAGCAGTGTTTTTGGATATATTGATGACTAGTCTATGGCATCACTGGTTCTCATGATTTCCACCCTTGTACTCTATGCTAAACTACAACAATTCAGTAGATACCCGCTCCGATGGATCCGCCATTGAATATTCTCCAAAGCAGCGGAAGGGTCACCCGATCTCCTCTTACATGTACTCAACATAAAAATAGACTTGCCGCATCTTCAAGTCCTATCGGTAATTCTGAAGCATCGCCTTTGATCGATAAGGCCTGTAAATGGTTCTCGGTAACGACGGCACAAAAGGAGCAATCGTCATAAAACAAAGAGCTGTAAGTAGCATAGTAAATCATTCGTTAGCCGATACTAATCTCCAGCGGTAGCGCATCTATATTTCACAATACATAATGGATGGACACATCTCCAGACGGCATATCCTTTTGTTTATCAGCTTGGAATAATAGTCCAATTTAGCACTCGGCGAGGAGTAATGCCTTCTCAAATCCCTTTCGTATTTTTATCCTTTTGGACCACACAACGTTCCTTCCTCAAATAAATACTGCGGATTGATTGTCTACCCCCCCCTCCGAAACAGAGTCCTCATATCATTCCTTAATCTCTTTTGTTCTAGACTGACGGTAATGAATCTCTTCTTTATAGAAACCCTGCCTTATAATCCAACTATTATTTTAATTGATCCGTGCTGGTGTCAATCCTGATCTCCGGGGAGGCGATAATGTAAAAATCTCAGAACAACGACATCAAACTTTTCAGCAGCTACATAGATAACACTGTGGGATGATTTGAGGAATGACTGATCTAAATGGCAAAATAAAAATAAAAAGAATGATAATTAACAGTGTTTAATCTAAGGCAGAGACCATCGACACATAACATACAAATTGTGCAGCTGAAAACGTACCCATGTAGCGTGAATGTGAAAAATCCTGCAGCTCTCTCTTCCCCTCTCTCAGCAAGAACTCTCAGCACCAATTAATCTGGGTTCACTAAAGTAGAAGAATCATTGCTGCAGTTCTATTCTTAATTATGTTAATTATCAACCCGAATTCTTGTTTGGCCGAATTATTGGTGCATTTGTGACCAACTTAAAGGGGTTGTCTCATCTGCTTAAATGGGTAAAATTGCTGTAAAATTGCTCATCTATCAGAGGTGGTCGTTCTCCTGGGCAAAGAGTTCTAAATTTTACAGTTATCCAGATTTTAATAGAAGACAACCTCAGTGGTCGTCTGCTCCTCTAATGCTGCAGAAACATTGGGGCATGTACATTCGGGGCAGTGTTGCTCAGTTAACGCTGGTGCATGCCCGTGATCAGTATTTGCAGCGTTTTGGGTGTAGCGTGTTTCAGCTGCGTCCAAAACGCTGCGTTATACAGTACAAGCACAGTGGACGGGATTTCTAGAACTCCCGTGCTCGCTGTGCTTGTTTTTCCCACAGCAAAAGCTGTCATGCGGTGCGGCTTTCCAAGGCGCAGCATGTCAATTGTTTGCTGCAGAGTCGCAAGCGTTCTCCGCAGGAAGAACAGAAGAGAGAGACCGCAACTGCCCGAGCCCGGATTGTGGGCACAAGCAGCTGCGGTCTCCTGCGGAGAAGAGTCGTGGCCCCGCAGATCAGGACCCGCCACATCCAGGATCCAGGTCCTGATCGTGGGCAGATACCCTTAACAGAAGCACTCTGCTGCCCAGCAAGCAGGAAGCCAAGAGGCACGGGAGCAGGGCGTTCCTGATCACACAGTTTTCCGCCAACCACCACCATCATGGCCAACAACGCTTGATTTTGAAGGTTTGACCCACAATATAGTGTAGCCCCGGGATGTGGTTTAGTAGATAGTATTACCCGAACAAAATTTGGTAGGATTTTGTGCATTATCCTATTTCACACCAGTTTGGTCCAACAAAGCACCATTAAAGTGGTGGTCTACAAATGAAAAGGTAGTTGTTGGAGCCTCTTACGTAGGAGCTATGGCAGAGCGGGTAAGCAAATGTATAATTTCCTTGTAGCGCCACCGAAGGAGAAATGAAGCATTACACAGTGCCCACTGAACTGTTTGCACAGATGTGATGGGAACCTTACTCCAATAATTACTCCCAATTTTTCACCTATTAAAATACCGGTTATGGTCTCTGCCATGTGTTAGGAGCCGCCACAAACCTTGATTCGACCCTAAAAGCGTTGATCCATCATGATAGATTATAGACTTTCAGTTTGTACTGCTTGTGGGAAACTCTGGGAAAAAAGGGGGATAATAGCGGACATTGACCTGGGACCTCTTCCACTTATTAAGTTAAAAATTTCCAATTAGCTGTTGGCTGAATTTCTATTCCTACTAAGGGCCATTTCACACATCAGGCATTTTGCCGGATTACCGGATCCGTCACACTCCAGTACAGAGTTAATACTGTATAATGGCATCGTGGCAAGCTCCGGTCACATGACAGTCGTGATGCCATTGTACAATATTACACTGTACTGGAGTGTGACGGATCCGGCAATATGCCGGATGTGTGAAACCGGCCTAACTGCCCCACACACGTGTGCTCTGCTCTGGCAGAGACTTTACTCCGCTGAGGTCAAAAGGATCAGAATTTGGAAAGGAACATGTCAAATGCCCCTTACCAACATCCTCTGCCTTGCTGGGAGACCTCATATCCATAAGATGATTGGCAGGTGGGGACTAGACCGAACCGGAAAAAAAAAAAAAAAAATTTGCAGGACTCTGGTCCAGACCAGGGCACAGCAAAGCTTTGTCATGGGTGTCTCAGGGATTACAGACAACCCAGTGGTGTCCAAAAACAAGAGGGGTGCACCGCCAAAGGTAAACAAATACAATTAGCAGGTCATAAAGATCAGACACCTCTGCATGTGACCGCATCTTGCCGCGATTCCATTGGCAATGAATAGGACTGTACCGCATTTGTGACGGATCCGGTTTTGCGGCAAAATACTGCTGATGTGAGCGCTGCCTTACACAGCATGAATCCCCCGCCCGACCAATTGTGATAATTACAAATATGAACAGGGTCAATAACACTGTAAACGTATGTGATGCAAATACACACACAGATTATATATATTATATATATATATTATATATATATATATATATATATATATATATATATATATACACACACACACACACATACATATATGCACATGTACGTATATATATATATATATATATATATATATATATATATATATATATATATATATATATATACACACGTACATGTGCATATATGTGTGTGTGTATATATATATATATATATATATTATATATACACACACACATATATGCACATGTACGTATATATATATATATATATATATATATATATATATATATATATATATATATATATATATATATATATATATATATATATATATATATATATATATATATATATATATATATATACACGTACATGTGCATATATGTATGTGTGTGTGTGGCGCCCCTGACCTGGTCAGGCACCACTGAGTACTGCACCCATGCTGGGGACAGTACAACACAGGTAATCCAGAAGGCTGACCGGGGTGTGGTACACAGGCGCATAGTGATCAGGTCTCACACATGTACCCATGAGAGGACCCCTGGGGATCCCAGGAGGGGGAAAAGCCTTCACCTTCACTGGAATAGTGGAGGGGGCCAAAAGCCTCCATCTCCTCTCAAGGGGTGTGGTAAGAGAATCTGGTTGCTAGGTGGCGTAGGCAAGAACAGGAGAGGAGGAGCAGTGAGCCAGTTCAGGGCAGAGTCCAGGGAGCTCCGAGGAGAGCTGACCCCTTCCCCTGGGCTGCTGTAGTCTGACAGCGTCCGCGCAGTGGCTACCGACGGGGGAGAACGGTCACCTAGGAGTGCTACCCGAAACCCATCTCCAGCTAGAGAGAGAGCACAGAGTGGGAAGTAAGGAGACTGCTAGGGAGAACCAGGCCCAAACGGGCGGCAGATCCCGGAGCGGGGATAGATCCACCTTTCCCTGCTAAACCTGCCCGTGTGGGGCCCTCAAAGCCCACACCACAACAACTAAAAGCCGCAGCCACGTAGCCACAGTTAGGGCCCACAGTTCACAGGAGGCAAGAAGCTGGAGTGATCTGGCCCAGGCAACAAGCACACGGCAAACGAAGGGGAGAGAGGCTTCAGCAACTTCCCTGGGTGACCCCCATAGGGACTAAAAGTCGGGGTTACCCCAAACCACCAAGGGCTAAGGAAGGCGAGTTGGTAGTCACCATCAGAAGTCAGCCTGAAGGATACCTGATTCCCGCCTGGTTCATCCCAGCTACGCCCGGGTTACTCACCCTGCCATCTGAAGTGAGTAAAAACCCTGAAAGACATTCTGCGTGTGTGGAGTTATTCTGCGCCTTGTGGTACTACGCACCTACACAGGGCCCTGGGGCTTGCCTTACTCTCAGGAGGCTATTCCAACTAACTGCACTCACCATCAGCCCCAGGCGCCCCTCAACCTGCAGTGGCGGTCCCCACTGACCGCAATACTGAGAGTGGCGTCACGACAAGAAGAAGATCTCCTACCTGTGACAAGATCCAGCCGAGTGGAGTCCCTGAAGGTAATGCACCGACACAACACCTGTGGGGCTTCACATCTGGCGTCACGAACAGGATAAGGACTAGACCTGTTCAGACAGGTGACCATGTGCCTGGGCGGTCCGCTTGAAAAATTGGAAGCGCCGCCATATTGCCACCATGAAAAGCGCGCTGAAAAACAACAGCAGCCCGCGCTGGGAGAAGTTACCGCCCACGAAGAGGTGTGGCTACCCAGAGATCCCCTGCAGAGTTCTGACCTCGCTTGTGAAGAGAGCGGAAGCGTCCAGAGACGGCGGGAAGGAAAGGGAACCACAAGCCTGCTGCTGCAGAGAGAAGAGATGGAGTCCGGACGTGGATACCCACAACCAGGCTCTGCTGCCTGGTGGTGCCGGGAGCTTGCTATCTTCTGCGATCAGCTGGAGGCCAGGATTATGCGACAGCTCAGTGAGGGACGCACGGAGCTTCTGGAGATGGCTGCGGCGGTTCGGACCTACGAGGAGGGAGCCGCGCGACGCCTGCCAGATCGAGCGGCGACGACTCAGATCCCGATGGTGCCACCGATGGGTGAGTCCAGAGTTGCCCCGGCCAGCGCAAGTGCTCCGACCCCTGCTGCTACGACCGCGGTCCCAGAAGAGGCGCCCGGCGCGGCGACGCTGAGCCAGGCCGCAGCCATGCCAGGTGCGGCCCGCCAAGCCCAGGCCGCCGCAGCGATGCCCTGCTCGGCCCGCCAAGCCCAGGCCGCCGCAGCGATGCCCTGCTCGGCCCGCCAAGCCCCGGCCGCCGCAGCGATGCCCTGCTCGGCCCGCCAAGCCCCGGCCGCCGCAGCGATGCCCTGCTCGGCCCGCCAAGCCCCGGCCGCCGCAGCGATGCCCTGCTCGGCCCGCCAAGCCCCGGCCGCCGCAGCGATGCCCTGCTCGGCCCACCAAGACCCGGTCCCTGCAGCGACGCCCAGCCCAGCCTGCACAGATCCCATCGCAGCTGCGACGCCGATCCAGGCCGCCGCCATACAGGGCGCGGCCCGCCAAGACCAGGCCGCCGCCATACAGGGCGCGGCCCGCCAAGACCAGGCCGCCGCCATACAGGGCGCGGCCCGCCAAGAGATTGCATCACCATTTACCCCGGCCTGCAAGGCCAGAGCAGACACCGCTCCCCAGCCTAAGGAAGTCCCTACTAGGAAATCCCTGATAGGTGAAGACTCCGCATACTGGCAGCTGAAGGCTGACCTGGAGGCTAAGTTTCCACAGGAGATGGTGGACCGATACATGCTCCCTCCGCACACCCCTAAGGCAACCCCTGCAGCAACCACGCTGAAGAGTCCACCGCCTGGGCCAGCTGAGGAACACTCATCCCCGGCGCTGCCACGACCAGAGTGCAGCGAAGAACTAAGGGGGAGAGGAGGGCAAGAAACTGAGGAGCTGACTCAGGAGCCAGCAGCAGTGCTAGTCCCAGAGCCGGAGATGCTGCCATATTCCCGCTGGGACGAGGAAGACCTGACACCACCTGCTGACGAAGAAGACCTGCCCAACCGCCCTACCTGGGAGCTTGTAAGCTGCACTTCGCAGAATCCAGCCCGCGAGACACAGCGCCGCCGCAGAACCCAGTTTTCCCCTGCACCGCCATCCCCAGAGCAGAGAGATGACATCACGGCCAGAGATCTACAGGAGAAAAGGTTCCTGAGAAGAGCCAAAGCCCAGGCCAGAGGACCCCTTTGCAGAGGAGTAGTGGAGGACTTCAGCCTCAAGTCAGGATACGGGTTCATCGTAGCACCTGGTATCAAAGAAGGTATTTTTGTCAATCGGAGAGACGTCAGAGCTAATCTGCCCAGAGGACATCCTGGAAGGAACCTGCGTACAGGAGACTCCGTACAGTTCACCATGCACCAAGGAGAAAGAGGGTGGTACGCGCTAGATGTAGTGCCATGTCCCAAAGAAGAAAGGAAAGACAGCCATAAGGAAAGAAAAGACAAAGAACCTACTGAAGAGACAACTACAGATGAAGAAAAAGGTCAAGAAACCAACAGGTGCCGCAGCCCTACAGGCCCAAGCCCTGGTGAAGAGGAATCTGCCTAAGTTTAAGTAAGGTACAGCAAGTTTTGACCAGTTTGGAAAGTTTGTTTTGCAACGTTTTAAAGTTCAAGAATGTGCCCACAAAAACTATTGTGAGAAATAAACCTTAAGGCTATGAACTGGCTATAGCCACAAACTCTCGCAGTGTAAATAGTTACACCAAAAGGGCACCACCACCACCAGAGTCAGCCTGTTTAGGGGCTTGGCTCGTCTGCAACCAGGAGGAGCCCGTCCGTATATAGGGCCTTGGCTCACCTGCGACCAGAGAGCATGCCTGTTTATGGGGCCTGGCTCTCCACCACAAAGAGGGTACCTGGTCAGCACCAACTGTGGAGGCCGCCTCTACATCCTGCCAGAAGAGGCTGAAGGCGCGGATCCACCAGGCCAGGTATACCCTGAGACCACCAGCCCATGAAAGCCGCCTCTACATCCTGCCAGAAGTGGCTGAAGGCGCGGCCAACGTGAGAGGGTTTTGGGTGGGTTAACGGACTTGTGGGTGGAGGGTGGTGATGTATGGTACCTGGTGCTTTTAAAAATGTTTTACATGTTTTAATGTTTTATGCATTTTAAAATGTTGTCTTGCAGCCCGAGGACGTGCTGGTGATAACTAAGGGGGAATGTGGCGCCCCTGACCTGGTCAGGCACCACTGAGTACTGCACCCATGCTGGGGACAGTACAACACAGGTAATCCAGAAGGCTGACCGGGGTGTGGTACACAGGCGCATAGTGATCAGGTCTCACACATGTACCCATGAGAGGACCCCTGGGGATCCCAGGAGGGGGAAAAGCCTTCACCTTCACTGGAATAGTGGAGGGGGCCAAAAGCCTCCATCTCCTCTCAAGGGGTGTGGTAAGAGAATCTGGTTGCTAGGTGGCGTAGGCAAGAACAGGAGAGGAGGAGCAGTGAGCCAGTTCAGGGCAGAGTCCAGGGAGCTCCGAGGAGAGCTGACCCCTTCCCCTGGGCTGCTGTAGTCTGACAGCGTCCGCGCAGTGGCTACCGACGGGGGAGAACGGTCACCTAGGAGTGCTACCCGAAACCCATCTCCAGCTAGAGAGAGAGCACAGAGTGGGAAGTAAGGAGACTGCTAGGGAGAACCAGGCCCAAACGGGCGGCAGATCCCGGAGCGGGGATAGATCCACCTTTCCCTGCTAAACCTGCCGGTGTGGGGCCCTCAAAGCCCACACCACAACAACTAAAAGCCGCAGCCACGTAGCCACAGTTAGGGCCCACAGTTCACAGGAGGCAAGGAGCTGGAGTGATCTGGCCCAGGCAACAAGCACGCGGCAAACGAAGGGGAGAGAGGCTTCAGCAACTTCCCTGGGTGACCCCCATAGGGACTAAAAGTCGGGGTTTCCCCAAACCACCAAGGGCTAAGGAAGGCGAGTTGGTAGTCACCATCAGAAGTCAGCCTGAAGGATACCTGATTCCCGCCTGGTTCATCCCAGCTACGCCCGGGTTACTCACCCTGCCATCTGAAGTGAGTAAAAACCCTGAAAGACATTCTGCGTGTGTGGAGTTATTCTGCGCCTTGTGGTACTACGCACCTACACAGGGCCCTGGGGCTTGCCTTACTCTCAGGAGGCTATTCCAACTAACTGCACTCACCATCAGCCCCAGGCGCCCCTCAACCTGCAGTGGCGGTCCCCACTGACCGCAATACTGAGAGTGGCGTCACGACAAATAGAAGATTCTCCTACCGGTGACGAGATCCAGCCGAGTGGAGTCCCTGAAGGTAATGCACCGACACAACACCTGTGGGGCTTCACATGTGTATATGTATATATATATATCTGTGTGTGTATTTGCATCACATACGTTTACAGTGTTATTGACCCTGTTCATATTTGTAATTATCGCTGGCTCCTTGCTCTCCTAGGTACAGTACACATCAGGTTAATTAACCCGATGTGTGCTGCAGCTACATGTCACAGTGCAGAGAGCAGGGAGCCGCGCGCACTGCTTAGCGCTGGCTCCTTGCTCTCCTTGCTACAGTACACATCGGGTTAATTACCCGATGCATACTGCAGCCACATGTGCACAGAGCAGGAGCCGGCACTGGCAGCAAGAGCGGAGGCTGGTAACGAAGGTAAATATCGGGTAACCAGGGTAAGGTCTTCCCTTGGTTACCCGATGTTTACGCTGGTTACAGTTTACCGCAGCTGCCAGACGCCGGCTCCTGCTCCCTCTGCTCGCTTCATTTCGTCGCTCTCTTGCTGACACACACAGCGATGTGTGTGTCACAGCGGGAGAGTGACGACCAAAAAATGAAGCTGGACATTCAGCAACGACCGGCGACCTCACAGCAGGGGCCAGGTCGTTGCTGGATGTCACACACAGCGACAGCGACGGGACGTCGCTGCAACGTCACAGAAAATGGTGACTTAGCAGCGACATCATTGTCGCTGTGTGTGACACCAGCTTTAGGCTTTACTCTTTCCCCTTTAGGACCCTAGAGAGATTTTTTTCCTTTCATATGCTAATCATCATCCCTCACCCTCTGTCTCTTTATATACCTTCATTTCCCCTTGGTAGATTGCTGGTGATAGAGTCAGTTTGTATAAAGTCCTAATTGTATGTGGTCGGTTTGTAATCATGTAGAAAAAAAAATTGTATATTGCTGTTCCTCTCCCTACATCATCTTGGAGATAATTTGTTTGCTTTCCCCTATGTTTTCTTTAGCACTTAGTGGGGTTGACTAGTGCTCATCCTACTCGTTCATTACCTAGGCCCAGTTCAGGGTCAGCCAGGGACAGGTATCCTGCTTGGCGCATAGGTTCCGAACCTATCTAGGGATGTCAGGGGAGCCAGGGGCCAGCGGTAGGTTTTATCAGGGGTCACCATCTCCTCCTCCCCTAGACACAGGGTTTCCCTCCCTTTTTGCCGTTAGCTTGGCATTTCCCCATATCTAGCGGGACAAGCTTTTGTCACCTGCAGATCCCTGGCACAGCACCTCTTCTTATTAGCCGAGCAATGCAAAGTCATGCCGCAATGTAATGATGATGTAGGCAGTAGGGGGTTCATGAAGTACCTATATGGCCACTGGACCTAGTGTCCATCCTTCTAGTCTTTTTGCCTTACTCTTTGGGGACTATTGGTTGTGTCTGGCACTGTATAACAGTATTATTTATTTACTGTACCGCACTTCCAACAAGCCTACAACCTACAATAGCCCTCAGTCCAGTAGACCACTGCGCAACCAGCTCTGTCCTCACCTATTGTACCCTCACCCATTCCCTGTAGACTGTGAGCCCTCGCGGGCAGGGTCCTCTCTCCTCCTATACCAGTCTGTTTTGTACTGTTAATGGTTATTGTACGTATACCCTCTTTCACTTGTAAATGGAATAAATGGCGTTATAATAATAAATAATAATAATAAAGTGCATTACGGTATTATATAGTATGTTGTGGCGGTATTATAGTATTCAGCAGAGTGTTTAATAGTGCAATATAATATTGAGTGGGAGCCTTCACTAAAATTCATCTAAAAAGGTAAAAGTTTAAAATACATAAATGACGGAGTCCGGCACCGGATTACCAGGGGTTAATCTCACCTTCATGGTCCATTTAGCAGGCAAAGCTCTGCAGCCCATTCTGGTACCGCATGTCCTCATGTTAAGTGGTACGCTGCTGTGTGCCAGAGTTAATTAGTGGAAAAGATGTCTTAAACTAGCGTAACACGCTGTAAACAATCTGAGATGTACAAGTTCCTCGGAGTAAATCAATTATTGCTTTGTAGTATAGTATTATCGGATCAAACTAGAATAGAGGAGGCTTAAAAAAAAAAAAAAAAAAAAATAAAAATAAAATTAAGAAAAAAAAAAATAAAATAGAGGAGCGGAAATGAATGTGACGTTTGCAGCCGTACCAGCCCGCCATAGAACAAGAAAAAAAAAATGACAGATGACAAATAGAATAATTAAACCCTGCAGATAATTTGCTTAACAATTAAGGCCTTGGGAGCGATAACGAAACGCGACGGCGGTAAACAAAGGCTTTCTGCTTGTTTAAACCCAAAAATAAAATTAAAAAAAGATCCCGGCATGCAAGGAAAATGTAAATGGTTTCCACATCAGAGGCTTGAACTTAAATTTACATGGATTATTTTTTTTTTTTTTATAGGCTGGAGATGATTGGTGAAGTGGGTAAGTGCGGTGCCAGGGCCATCGGCTCATGACTATGGTTGTGTTGGGGAGATAAGACAATACGAGATAGCCGGTGTTTGCCAGTCCTGTCCCAATGCTTACTAGTAAAAAGATAAAAAAAATTCAAAAAGGATTTTTTCCTAAAAACCGGGTGGATTTTGGCTGAATTTTATAAACATCCTGAAGACCACCCACAGGAGGGTGTCTGTGACCGACGGCCATAGTCCTCAAAGCGTAAGGAGACGTTTACCGAACAGAGTCTGATACAGGATGACTTTGTGTGTCACAATTCTATAACTACAGCTGTTCTGTGAAGGCCTCAGGAGGTTTGTTTGAGAATATTAGGGATCACACAGCGTCGTGAAAACCAAGGAACACACCAGACAGGAAAGGGACAAAGTTGTGGTCAAAAGTAAAGCAGGGTTAGGTTATATAAAAAAAAAACTCATTAGACAGGTCAGTGATAAAGGGAAAGCAGGGCTGCGTTATAGAAAAAAATAGCCGAAGCTCTGAACATCTCACGGAGTACTGTTCAATCTATCATCCAAAAATTGGCATATGGAGTATGGCAGAACTGAAAACCAACCAAGACATGGCCGTCCACTGAAACTGACATTTAATCTGCCATAAAGTTTAATCTGCCCAATTCCAGCCTCGCTGAAGCACCCCCAGAGCATCACCGATCCTCCACCAAATTTCACAGTGGGTGCAAGACAGTGTGGCTTTTACGCCTCTCCAGGTCTCCGTCTAATCATTAGACGATTAGGTGAACGGATGGACTCTACATGGCTGGTTCCCACAGTGAAGCATGGAGGAGGAGGTGTGATGGTGTGGAGGTGCTTTGCTGGCAACACTGTTGGGGATTTATTCAAAATTGAAGGCATACAGAACCAGCATGGCTACCACAGCATCATGCAGCGGCGTGCTATTCCATCCGGTTTGCGTTTAGTTGGACCATCATTTATTTTTCAACAGGACAAAGACCCCAAACACACCTCCAGGCTGTGTAAGGGCTATATGACTAAAAAGGAGAGTGATGGGGTGCTACGCCAGATGACCTGGCCTCCACAGTCACCAGACCTGAACCCAATCGAGATGGTTTGGGGTGAGCTGGACCGCAGAGTAAAGGCAAAAGAAAGGGCCAACAAGTGCTAAGCATCTCTGGGAACTCCTTCAAGACTGTTGGAAGACTACTTCTTGAAGCTCATCAAGAGAATGCCAAGAGTGTGCAAAGCAGTAATCAAAGCAAAAGGTGGCTACTTTGAAGAACCTAGAATATAAGACATATTTTCAGTTGTTTCACACTTTTTTGTTATGTATTTCATTCCACATGTTTTAATTCATAGTTTTGATGCCTTCAATGTGAATCTACAATTTTCAGAGTCATGATAATAAAGAAAACAATTTGAATGAGGGACTTCGTTGTCTGGAATCTAACATCTGGCTGGGAAAAAAAAAAAAACGCAACACCACCCCCCCCCCACATTGTAGTGATATAAATATAATGTGCATGTAAAAGGCACCCGAATAAGAATAAACCTGCCCTATTGAGCGCTGACAGGTGAGAGAATCTGAATAATTCAGCTGGGGCACCGGCCGGCACTTCCTAGTTACAGCTCTGATGAAATCCACATGAAACTCTACGCCGGTAATTTTGCTGCCCTAATTTCATTATTAATGACAGGCTTCAGTTACCCATCAGCTCTGCGCATTTATATAGATGTAGGAGAGCCGGTCTGATTATTTTCCAATATTCATGGCCATATCACAAAGTTCAGCATTTTGCATAAATATAAGCGCCTCTCTACAAATTTTTTTTTCCCCCCATCGCTCGAAGGTTTGACTTCACATTTGCGAGTCGTTAGGAGCCATTTTTCTCACTGCACCTGTTGATTAGAACACTTGATAAACAATGTATCGGGCTCACCCCCCCGACAGTCACAGCTGTCCATCACATCTCAGGTGCTGAAAGACGCCAGCGACAGCTTGGAAGGATTCTGTACGTAGCCAGCGTATGGACACCTGCCGTGAAGAGCTGAAGACCACACGACAACGATACAACCAGGTACACATTCTAGAAAGTGGTCTGCATCAGGCTCCCCAGCAGAGGACAGTATACAAACCGGGGCCTTTACAGCAGCTGCTTGACACCACCACAATCATAACCTCTATCGTCCTTGCCGACATTGCCATCACAGTCCTCTGCAGATTCTCATTTATTAAAATGGGGCCAAGACCAGCTTGGATTGGGCCCCCCACTCACTAGGGAGCCCGATGATATTAACATTCAGCTTTTGCAGACACTTAAGGCCGCTTTACACGCAACGACATCGCTAACGAGAGACCGTTAGGGTCATGGAATTCGTGACGCACATCCGACCTAGTTAGCAACGTCGTTGCGTGTGACACCTACGAGCGACCGCCAACGATCAAAAATACTCACCTAATCGTTGATCGTTGACACGTCGTTCAAATCCCAAATATCGTTGCTGGACGCAGGTTGTTCGTCGTTCCTGAGGCAGCACACATCGGTACGTGTAACACCCCAAGAACGACGAACAGCATTCCTGCGTCCTCCGGCAACGAGGTGGGTATGTTGTTAATGCGGCTGACCTCTGCCCCTCCGCTTCTATTGGCGGGCCGCTGTGTGACGGCGCACGAACCTCCCCCTTAAAAAAAGAGGTTGTTCGCCGCTCACAGCGACGTCGCTAGGAAGGCAAGTATAGTGTGACGAGTACCAGCGATATTGTTCACCACGGGCAACTATTTGCCCGTGATGCTCCAAATGACGGGGGCGGGTGCGATCACTAGCGATGTCGCAGCGTGTAAAGCGCCCTTTAGGCCTGTTTTGTAGACCAGTTTCGATGAAGAGTAGAGTTGCTGTGTGCTACCAAAAGAAGCCGGAAAATGAAGTACATTTTTTGCAGCCCCCACCCCCATAAATTTGGGTTAATTTGCTGTCCAGTCCCTTCTCGGCTAAGCTCAGCCCTCTTCAAAAAGTTGATAAGTCTGATCACAAAAAAAGCCAACATTTTACATCGTTACAAGTTGCCCAAAAACTTGGGAGGCATTTTAAGCTTTTTTTACGCCAGGAAAATTGGCAAAATTGTTTAAATGTATGGGGAGGGTTTTAGCGTCTAAGCAGCTTGGGGCCAAAAGTTCTACCTACAAAACGTGCCTACATGACCAGGCCACAGCCTTTCCGTCAACTGAATATCCAATTGTCCATCAGTCTCAGTCTAAAAGACCACAAGGCACAAGAAACCTCCTGGGATCGCCGGTTTCTGGTAGATTTCATCACTGCCCAAGGGAATTACCAACTCCTACGGAAGGGTGCTGCTTTTACCGACAGCCTCTTGGATGTTCTAAGAGAGTTGTCAAGTATCCCTATCCTTGGAACCTGTGAACATCATGATGGGAAGCAAACTAAGGGACAGGGTCAACCCAGTACCATATGGGAATGTTACACAGATGCCAACATAAGAGGGGCTCATATCTCTGGCTAGTGGTCCTCCCTCACCATTCCAAGATGATGGAGACACACATAGCGTAAAAAAATGTTTCCAATCCATAGAAATTAGTTCTATCGATAAGATATGGTTCATATAGGGATGGTCATCCCAAAGAGAGCGTCCTTCCGGCAGAGCAAGGGTTAGACTCCGCAGCCATTTTGTTCTTTCCATAATCTTCCCGGTTATGCCGGAGATTGAGGAAAGTGCTGACAGCCGCACTCACAATGCACAATCAATCATATTCATTCATTTTCTATTGTCACCGAGGGATTAAATTGTCAATAATGTCTTCTGGTACAAGACGTCTTCTGCAACAAGCAAGAGCGCAGTCTAATTAGAGGCTGTCGTAGCTCAACGATAGGCATGACGGGGACATAAGACGTATCCGAGCGGAGAGCATCACACAACATGCAACCGGACGAGGATGAAAGCTAGTAATACATGCCAGCAAGAAAAAAAAAAAAAAAAAAAAGAAGAAGAAGGTGTGTGCACGTGTATATATATATATATATATATATATATATATATATATATATATATATATATATATATATATATATATATATATATATATATATATATATATATATATATATATATAATCTGAGCAGTTCTAAAATTACCAAACTAAGATCTGCAATATAATAAAAGATTTAATTACCTGTACCAGGTGAATACATGACAGATGGAAAAAAAACCCAACCCAAAATGTAGAAAAAAAAAAAATAATATAGGAGATTAAAAAATAAAAATAAAAACATAACAATAACTAGGGAACTTAGTAGACATTTGAGCACAATTCAGTGTCACGCATCTCAGGTTTCCATCCACATAATATTGAACAAAATATTACTTTAGGAAACCCATTATGGTTAAAAAAAAAAATTAAAAAATTAATTTTTGGTATTTTTTTTTAATTTGTAAGTTTGCATTTATTTATTTAAATTTTAAGCCTACAAAAAAATTCCTTCAGGAGTTTTAATTTTTTTTTTTAATATAAAGGCCACAAAAAATAAAAGTATCTTTCATAAGTTTTACATTTTTATTTTTTTTACATTTTTTTTTTATTTTAAGCCCACAAAAAAAAAAAAAAATTCTCTTTCAAGGAGCTTTCTTCATTTTTATTAAATATTTTTCTACTTCCTCATAGCCAACATCCAGGCACATCATTTTTTTCCCCTCACTAAAAATTACCCCTGAAATTATACATTTTTCATCCAGAAAAACTGTTTGAGAAACCACTCATTAAAGTGAAACCTAAAAATTTGGGGAGGGGGGGGGGTGTAATTTTTCTGGGACATGGCATTGCACCAAATCAAGGGTTTTTTTTTTTTGTTGCTTATTTTTCAGATTTTCTATTAGCGTTCACACAACTGTATTTACTGATTGTGGAAAAAACTGGGACCAATGTTACTTAATGGGGCGTTTCAGGTGATTTTTTTTTTTTTTTTTTTTACGAGGACCGATCAGTAATTGCAGCTAAAAATGAGCGAGTTTTGAAATACTCAGATTCACAATACTGGTAATGAGTGCGGTCTAATACTCGCGTATTCATTCCGAATAGTGTGCGCAATGCAAGTCAATGGGGAAAACTCGCAATGTAGCCAGTAATCCGAATTGCACACTATTCGTGCGAGTAGTGAATAGTGCAGCATTCGGATTACTTGTTACATTGCGAGTATTCCCCATTGACTTGCATTGCACACACTATTTGGAATGAATATGCGAGTATTAGACAGTAATCGTTACCAGTATCGCGAATACAAGTATTTCGAAACTCGCTCATCATTTTATGTAGCATTAATTAGTATCTTGTTATTTCGAATGAGACTCCCCTATTTAAGTCTATGGGTGCAAAAATCCTAAATCAAATCTATATGGCTCATTTGTACAATATCCAATTTGTATGGATGAAATGTAATAATTTACCTAGGAAACTAATTTTGTAAAATTTATTTTATTGCTGATGTATAAAATCGTATGTCATATAGATGACCGTACAAATAAAAAAAATTGTCCCCTTTTTCCAGATCGAACATTGGAACATTTTTTTTTTTATAATTTGTCCAAAAATATAAAATCTGCAGTGAACATTTTCAGCATAGATATAAGTAATTTTCCACTGTGGATTTTTTTTTCCTTGGCAGATTGATGAAATTTTTTTGGCCGCTACCATCATCAAGTCTTAAATGACTCCGTCTCCCAATAGAAGCCCAGTTTTTGTGAGAAATTTAAAAAAAAAAAAAAAAAGAAAACCAACCAAAAATATTAAAAAAAAGAAGTACTAGTTAAATACTTGATTTCAACAACAAATAAGACATTTTAGGTTCATTATTGCAGCATCTAGTGACCAGGTACAATTTTGGAAAAATTAGTAAAAACACACACACACACATTGTATTAGTTGGCATTACATTTATCCTGTTGCTTTATGGGGGCTTGCAGACATTGATCTGACACACACACACACTAAATAAATTAAAAAAAAAAATAAAATATATTTTATTTTTTTTTAAATTTATTTAGTGTGTGTGTGTCAGATCAATGTCTGCAAGCCCCCATAAAGCAACAGGATAAATGTAATGCCAACTAATACAATCTTGTTCATAGACTGTATCAAGTAAGAAAAAAATATTTTTAATATCTCAAGCGTTTGGATCGACTCAGTTTCAGAAATCAAGTGTCGTTAATGTGGAACAGTAAGAGGTGGGCAAGCCATATAAAGATGCAGGACGTTATCTACATTATTCATAGCAGACGCCATATACTATATGATGAAGCACACAGACACTACAGGACACTAGAATAAGGCTCTGTTCACATTGGACTTCTGCTCCATTTGAGCGCCAGTATTTGTGACGGAACAAAGAGCAGAATCATAAGAAAAAAAAAAACAAAAAACAAAAAAAACCACACAAGAAACAATGCTCTAGTGCACGACGCCATATACATAATTGGTACAGGAGGATTGATTGGGGTCTGCTGTATAACAGGCTTGTATGTAATGTGAATACAAGTGTCCTCAAATGATGACACCTAATGGTGTCATAAAAAAACCGCAAAAACAAGCAAAAATAAAAAAGGAAAAAAAAATGCATAATAATGAAAACAACTCTTTTTTTAATCCAAATTCTATTGTTCTTTATCACTATTAATATTAGCATAATAATATATGTTCTAAAACAAAACTATGTTTGTCTTATATTTGTATAAATTAATAATAATAATAATAATAATAATAATAAACATTAATAAAAATATATCACCTTGCATGTAAATACACAGTTTTCAGTAATACAAAATAACTGATAATTAAAAAAAAAAAATTAAGAATAAAATAAGAATAATACCCATCCCATCAAACAAAAACTGTATTTTACAACTTAATTTGTTATAATATATATTGGCAGTAAATACAGTGGCACAGGGGGGCTCGCACGGCACCGGCGGCACAGGGGGGCTCGCACGGCACCGGCGGCACAGGGGGGCTCGCACGGCACCGGCGGCACAGGGGGGCTCGCACGGCACCGGCGGCACAGGGGGGCTCGCACGGCACCGGCGGCACAGGGGGGCTCGCACGGCACCGGCGGCACAGGGGGGCTCGCACGGCACCGGCGGCACAGCACTGTTGCTTTGTAGAGCTCTGGTTCTGGGTTCAAATCCAACAGAGAACGAAATCTACAAACAGTTTGTATGTTCTCCCCGTGTTTGCATTGGTTTCCTCCGGTTTCCTGCCAAACTCCAAAGACTGATAGGGAAGTTAGATTGGGAGCCCCAATGGGGACAGTGAGGATAAATTATTGTAAAGCTCTGCAAAATGAATGCTGCTATAAAAGCAACCAAAACAAGTAAAATAATGGCCATCATATCATACATTAAGTATATTATTAATAATTATTACTTCATACATATATTAGAGCCATCAATGCCATAGCTCAATATATATATATATTTTAATTTATTCATTTTATTTAATGTGTGTGTATGTGTGTCTGTATGTATATAATATATATATATATATATATATATATATATATTATATACATACAGACACACATACACACACATTAAATAAAATGAATAAATTAAAATATATATATATATATATATATATATATATATATATATATATATATATATATATATATATATATATATTTTAATTTATTCATTTTATTTAATGTGTGTGTATGTGTGTCTGTATGTATATATTATATATATATATATATATATATTATATATACACACACATATATATATATATATATATATATATACACACACACACACACACACACACACACACACATACATACACACACACACGTATATATATATATATATATATATATATATATATATATATATATATATATATATATATACACACATACAGACACAATTTTTTTTAACTTTATCATCGGTTAAAAAATATTCTATATGTACTTTGGATATAAATACAAATCAAATATAAAAGTAAAATAATACATTCGTGTATGTATATATATATATATATATATATATATATATATATATATATATATATATATATATAGTGTGTGTGTGTGTGTGTGTGTGTGTGTGTGTGTGTGTGTGTAAAAATTAGTAGAGGAAAGATTTAATATAAAATACTATAATAATAATAAATAATAATATTTAAATTAATATAAGACCAAATAATAAAAAGTTACATTTAAATCAATGTATGAAATAAAATTATTATTAATATTATTATTTGATACATTGATTTAAATCTAACTTATATTTATTATTTGGTCTAATATTAATTTAAATAATAATAATAATAAATAATAATAATCTTACTATAAAATCATCTTAAGTGTCCCGCAATCAGTAATCTCTGGCAGTCAGCGTAATCTCAAGGATAACATGAGTTTCGAATAGGATTTTGCCCAATCTGAATGTTGGCGAATATCAGATAGTGCTGGGATTTGTAGTTCCCCCTCCGCCCCTAGGTGCTGGCCTGTGATGCCATGTCCTACCTGAGTGGTGGGCAGCGGGCAGAGCTGGCGTCTGCAGCCTCCTGGATGCCTCAGTGTGTGGCACAGCATGGCAGGAGGCTGTGGATGTGACAATGCAATCTGTGTCATCATATTGCAATCTCCTCCATTCAGTGCAATGATGCAATTAGCATTAACACAGTCAGGTGGGCCGAGCTCGGAGATGTAATTTGTCTCCTCGTCCCTGGATGTCTCCTGTGCCTGGGTTGGCAGAGTTTCCTACAGATTGCAGTGACCTTCTGTATTTAGGATGATACAGAGGATCTTACGCAATAGTATCCAAGCCTTGTCCTGATGGCGGAGTCTGAAGGCACCAATCCACCCGAGCAGGGCTCATATCAGCCACTACCCACAGCAGAACCAAAGTACCAGAAATGGGCCCTGGTCCAACACCAGCTCCACCGACTATAGGGCCGAGCGCTGTATCCAAGCCTACCATAAGCAATCTGTCTGCTGAATCTAAGCCTTCCTGCTTAAATTCTGTCTAAGCATATTATCTGCCATATGTTCCGCTGAGCTGTGTATCTAAACTTACCATGTGCGATACTGTCTGTTGAACCCGTATATCTAAGTGTATCAAGTGTGAGTCTGCTAAACCGCTGTATCTAAGCCTATCATAATTGACAATGTCTGCGGTGCTGAATCTAAGCAGTCTTTGAATAGTACTAAGTTTTCTGTTGCATATGTTCAGCTGTATCTAAGCCACTGTCTACTGAAATGGTTTATGTAGGCATATTGTGCATGATGCAGTATGCTGAGCCAGTGTATCTAAGCCTACCATGTATAATAATGCCTGCCAAGTTGTGAATCTAAGCCCATCACTTGTTATATGGTCTTCTAGGCCTCTGTATCTAAACCAATCGTGTCATATTGTATGTTTAAAGCAGCTCTATCTAAGCCTATCATATGTAATGCCTGCTGAGCCACTGTATCTAAGACTCTCCATCATGTGACAAATAGTCTGCCAAGCCAATGTGTCTAAGCCTGTCGCATGTGATACCGTCTGCTGAGGAGAAATATCTAAGACGATCATACGTGATACACAGCTCAGCAGGCAGTATGACATATTATAGATTAGATGCACAGCTCAGCAGGCAGTATCACATAGGGTAGTAGGTAAACCTGTTATGCGTCATATGTTATGCTTAGCCTTGTATCTAAGCTTATCACACGTCACAGGCTTAGATACATGGCTCAGCAATAAATCACATGACAGGCTTAGATACACGGCTCAACACATAAAACGGACTCAGATACATGGCTCAGTCAATCACGCAAGACCGGCTTAGATACGCGGCTCAGCAGCCAATCGCGTATGGCAGGCTTGTAGCCACAGCTCAGCAGCCCATCATGTATGATGTGACGCCCTGGCCTATCAGGTCGTTGCAGGGTATTGTGCAATCTGCCCTTCTGCACAGTATCCACCCTCCTTGGTTACGGATCCTGGTCCTTTGGTGTTGCTAACAGCTTGTCCAATAAAAATCCTAGGAACACTTCCCACTTGAACCTTCCAGACACACCATTGGGGGGCCTGAAGGGAATAGAGCAGCCCACATGGGGGGTTGGTGAGGGGAACGTGAGAACGGTGACAGTTGAGCGGTGGAGTTGAGTTGGGACAGTGGAGAGTGAAGGAGGTGAAGTGACTCTCTGAGAAGGAGAGGTCATGGAGCAGGGCTCCTGAGTAGGTGGCAGATGTTCGTCTGGGCCCGGTAGGAGCTGGAACCCCAGTCACAGGGGACAGTGTCAAGGGGCACGGACTGCCGAGGAGGGCGGCCGGCGGCCTTGAGCCATCACGGGGCAGGGTCCAGGGCATGACGGAGTACGTGGACCCTAGGCCGGAAAGTAGCTTCACGCGTCCCGGTAATTTACCCGACGGGGGTGAAGAGTTCAAGTGTCATCCCCAACCCGCTCCAAAATCGGGGTACTAGCGCACCGATGGGATAGGACTTTCCCACTACAGTCCAAAGAAATCCTACGCGTGAACCCTGAGAGCAAGCTCACTCCGTTAGCCACACGGGTGAGCGGGACCCGAAGAGTTTCACACCAACAGGTCCAAGTGAGTCTAAAGTGCCAGGGATAGGGCCATGGACTAACAACAACACCGAGGGCACGGATCCAGACGTGCACCCCGCAAACTACGGTGGTGCTCAGAACTTTGGTTTACAAGCTTTCAGTGTGGTTGTTCTAGGACTGAGTGAGTACATTGGAAACCCCCTGTGCACCTATCCCCCAACGGCACCCAAACTCCACCATCCAACACCAACGGGCCCCGGGACAACAACCCCCTACCCACGGAGGGGTTAAACATCAGGCTGCCACACCATCGTCACCGGGCTCCCCAACGGCAGCGGTGGTATCCCATATTACCACGCACGGTGGGTGGCGTCACAAACTTTCCAAAATCCCCCTGTACATATCACCCCCTCTCCTTTTAATCGAGTGGCCGCGTGACCCCCGGATCCGGAGACCCCTCGAGCCACCGCGGATTCGGATCCGAGCGGCGGCAGCGGACAGGCTGCTCGCCCGGGGGCGGTACATATGACAGGCTCAGATACATGGCTCAGCAGCACATCATGTATGACAGGCTCAGATACATGGCTCAGCAGCACATCATGTATGACAGGCTCAGATACATGGCTCAGCAGGTCATTATGTATGACAGACTGCGATGCACGGCTCAGCAGCACATCATGCAAAACCAGCTTAGATACACAGCTTAGCTGAGCCATGTATCTAAGCCAGATCACCATCACTAACGCAAAGTGCACACAGTATGGCACATCTAAGCCCATCGTGTGCTGCCGTCCCAGAAGCAGGCAGCACTACACCTCCCATCATTCCTACAGACTCCCATTAGATTGTAACTCCCGGTGGTACACAGTTTGGTTACTCCGGATGTATCTAAGCAGTTAGTAAATCGCTGCAGACTTGTGGCACTGCAGGTAAACCCCGGATCATTAGCAGCCGCCATTTATTAATGATGCCGCCGCTATTTCCTCTCTTTGCTTGGACGTGCGCTGGGGGCTTATTAATTAAATGCAAACGACATTGAACATTAATGCTGATTTGGGAAAACCTCATCGCCGCAGCAATTAAAAACAACAAAAAAGTAAAAACACGAAAAAAAAAACCAAACCGAGAAGTAACGAGTGCAGATTAAAGGGTCGGAAACAAAAAAAAAAAACAACAAAAAATGCCCCTGGTGCTGGACAGCGACGGCGAAGGGTCGGACAGCAACCACCATCGCTCATATCTAATCATTGCAGAAGGACAATGGTCATGGACACGAGCCTGGAACGCAGTATCAATGCCCCTCCTGGGTCTGGGCCATCGGGGGCAGCAGCGGCCCGGCAGGACGGCTCATTATTAGATGAAAGGCGGCGGGGCGCAGGTGAGCTCATTATCCGTCTTCCTCCATCAGAACATCTTGTGCCACCTCCAGACTGGAGATAAATGATCATCCGCATGTGAGCACTGTAAATGCCAGCCTGGAACATGGCCACCTCTTTGACTGGCTGTAGGTGGCACTGTGGATTAGGGGAATCCAAAAACACAAATCCTGCAAAAAGCCTCGCTCAGAACCTGTATCACTACACAATCCGGCAGATTTTACAATCAGGGGCCTAAGAAAGCTGGGTACAAAGCTATTAAGGCACTATTATACAGTGCCTTGAAAAAGTATTCGCACCCCGTGTACTCAAATGTTACATTCAAAAACTTAAAAATGTATTTTATATGGCTGTGATCAACAATTGTTAGGTCTTGTTGCAGATTGTCAATGGGATTTGGGTCTTGACTGTGACACATGATTATGCTCTGATGTAAACCCTCCATTGTGGCTCTGGCAGGATGTTTAGGATCATTGTCCTACTGGAAGGTGAATCTATATCCCAATCTCAAGTCTTTTGCAGCCTTTAACAGGTTTTCCTCCAGGATTGCCCTGTATTTGGCTCCATCCATTTTCCCATTATC
>NC_134354.1:765754392-765799392 GCF_048569485.1 Anomaloglossus baeobatrachus
TCGCCGGCCACAGGGACGTCGCACGGCAGGTGAGTGTGTGTGTGAAGCTGGCGTAGCGATAACTTTCGCTACGCCAGCTATCACCACATATCGCTGCTGCGACGGGGGCGGGGACTATCGCACTCGGCATCGCAGCATCGGGCTGCGATGTCGTAGTGTGCAAAGCCCGCCTAAGAGTAAGAGAGGAAAAGAAGGTCACGTCTGTCATAACGGTGTGAATAATAAAAAAGTGAACAATTCTGGTTGGCCAAGGGAACTCCAGTGTTGCGTGTGTTACGGTCTACAATGACGACTGCCAGCGGGATGATGGACAATGGCGTGAAGAAACAAGCAAGTGTCCTGCACCCTTTCCCGAAGTCACATCCGGGCAGAGTCTCCTCGGTGAAGGAGTGTGGCGCCCACACAGTCCGGGCTGGCCCCTTCCTTCAAGGACCTTGGGTTACCTATGCTATGGCACTTGAAAATGGAGCACTAGAGTGTGGTGACATATGACTTATAGAGCGGTAAAGGCAGCACACATACAGAAGATGGAGATGTATTATAAAAGGCAGGTAGGTAGCTCACCAGCCATCCGAATGGGCTTGACTATGGCTGTCTAGACCGGTTTCATGGCTGCGCCCTTAAAGTGTTTACCAAGCTGTAAACCTTCCTGCAGACACTCATTAGTGCTAAAAATGACCCTAGTACCAGGAGCAAACTGGTAATTGTTTGGTAAACTGGGAGACAGCACTAGGCAAAACCAACTAAGCACCCAAAGTGACCAGAAGATAATTTAAAGGGAATTTGTCACCAGGTTTTTTTGTTTCCCCATCTGAGAGCAGCATAATGTAGAGATTGAGACCCGGATTCCAGCGACGTGTCACTTACTGAGCTGTTTGATTTTATCAAAACGACAAATGTTTTCTCTGCTGCACATCTAGCAGTTATACAGAGCTCATGAAAATGCTGGACTACCTGGCAGCGCGCCCAGTAGTCCTGTAATGATAAACAGTGATTTTATCAAAACTACACTAAGCAGCTCAATAAGTGACGCATCGCTGGAATCAGGATCTCTGACCCTACGTTTTGCTGCTGTTAGATTACATGGCAAAAACCTGGTGACAGATACCCTTTAACCCATGATGAGTAATGTAAGTACACAGTGACTATCAGTAGAAAAGTGAGTGCAGCTCTGGAGTATAAAAAAGGAGGTAATCAGGATCAGTAATGTATGTACACAGTGACTACACCAGCAGAATAGTGAGTGCAGCTCTGGAGTATAATACACTCAGGATCAGTACAGGATCAGTAATGTAATGTATGTACACAGTGACTGCACCAGCAGAATAGTGAGTGCAGCTCTGGAGTATAATACAGGAGGTAACTCAGGATCAGTACAGGATCAGTAATGTAATGTAATGTATGTACACAGTGACTGCACCAGCAGAATAGTGAGTGGAGCTCTGGAGTATAATACAAATTAAGTAATGTAATATGAGCCTTGAACTTTTTATCTAAATGCATTTTGTATGTAAAGTGGTGCTCAGTGGTGGACATACCGTGAAAGCATGAACAGTATCAGCTGTGTTTTTTGCCGTCACAGCTGTAACTCTCTGAAATCCCAATTACCGCCCTACGTGTTATTTGGAGGGCGCAGACCTTTGTGTCTGGGACTCATTTCACAGGGCTGGAAATTCTAGAGCCGGGATACAGGGAGCTGCCCTGCTGCCAATTCAATGTTTAATGCCCCTAATCTGTTCCAGTCATTCCTCAATCTGATGTTGGCGGAGCGCAGGGTCCTGGGGGGGTTTCTTTAAGTGCACAGTTACTTTTAGCAAAGTACTCTGGAATTTTAATATAAGAACAACACGAGATCTTTGCACCTTCGCCACATTGCCCGCTGTCACCTCACGTTCATCAAAGCGAGCAAGATGGGGAATTAGTCATGCAGCTTCATCGCATGATGTATAGATGGCGAATCTAAGCCTCGAAAGTGCGATACGGTCTGAGCCACACAGCACTACATGCCCATCGTGTATTGTAACTGAATATCAATAGAAACAATTCTACAAATTCTGCCTTCCAAGCTTCTGTATCTAAGCCCATCATGTGTAATACATCTGGGGAGTGGTGTATCTAAGTGTGGCGCCCTGGACAAGCCAGGGGCCACAGAGAGCAACACCTACACACCCCACACTCCCGGTCAGGCACACCGAAGTCAGACACAAACCCTTGTTGCCTCCCTCCAGGGGCTGATGTTCACACCAGGGGGTGGGCCAGGCGGTTGGCCCCGCCCACCGAGGAGTTCACAGTCCTGGAGGCGGGAAAAGTAAGGCAGATAGAGTTTGGAAGTGGAAGTGAAAGGAGGGAAGTAGCAGTTGAGCAGACTGAAGTTGGTCCGGGTGCGTGGCCCGGACGGATCAGCAAGGTTGGCAGATGGTGGTGACCGTCTGCAGGAGTGGCCTATTGGAGCTAACCGTAAGGACCGTGGACGGGCGGTGGCCCGGCGGTACCGGACCGGTAGGCAAAGAGAAGCCAGCACCATTCGGCAGGGGCTTACGGACCCCAGCAAGGCTAGGAGTCGCCGTGAATTTGCCAAATCCGTTAGCGAAGGGAACCTCCTGGGTTTCTCAGCAGCCAAGTCCCGACAGAAGGCAACCGTCCAACCGAGAGAGGGAAACCGTAACCGCCAAGGCTAAAGTTCCCAGGGGCAGAGCCTGCGGGCAAAAGGGGCTCCTCCAGCACCCATCCAAGCTGGGGAGCGGGTTACCGGTGGGAACCCATTGGAACCATTACACTACATAGGTGCAAGGAAAGGCAGTCACCATCAACCTGCCGGGAGAAACAACACCGCAGCCGTCTGTGGGACCCGTCCATCCAGCCGTGTGTTTTACCGAGAACTGTGTCCTCATCATTGGCTGAGTGAGTACCACCGTGCCGTGCGGCACAGCGCTGCCCCCGCGACCCTGCACCTCACCAGGCCCCGTAACCTGCCTGCCATCCATCCCTACCCCCATCACCGGGCCCCGGGACAACCAACCCCCTACCCACGGAGGGGAGAACTAACAACCAGGCTGCTCCCAGTCATCGCTCCCGGGATCCCCGTCCAGAGCAGCGGTGGTGTCACCAACCTCACCACAACCGTGGGTGGCGTCACGGACAATATCCAATTCCCTCAATCAAATCCCCTTTTCACTCACGGGCGAGGAACGCCGCTCGAGTCCCCGGGATCCGGCCCACCGCTCGAGCCACCACCGAGCAGCGGCAGCAGCAGCCGGACCCGAGCAGTGGGAGAGCGCAGCGCAGCGTCCCCTCCTCCGCCCGCGACATAAGCCTATGGTGTGATAGTGACAGCTAAACAGTGTACATACACGGTGTTCCAAATTATTATGCAAATAGAGTTTAGGAGTGATAAGGTCAGAAATGTTTTGTTTGTCATTTATACTCATTGCTGGTGATGGTGTCAGGGCTCTTTATATCACTTTATATCATTGCTGGTGATGGTGTCAGGGCTCTTGATATCACTTTATATCATTGCTGGTGATGGTGTCAGGGCTCTTGATATCACTGAAAGCAATTGCAGAGACCTGTGCAGATTAGTTTGGCGTTAGGTGTGTCCAAATAAAGGCAAGACTACTTACGAAGGCTGTTCCACATGATTAAGCAGCCGACATTTTTTGCCAAAATGGGAAAGAAAAAGGATGTGTCGGCTGCTGAGAAGCAACAAATTGTGGAGTATTTAGGTGAAGGCATGACTACAATCACCATTGCCAAGACACTTCATCGTGATCATCGCACAATCCAGAAGTATGTAGCTGATTCACAGCACACGCGTGTGCGGCTGATAAGGAGAAATTGAGGACTCTTTCCAACAGGCAATTGCGTCAGGTTAAAAGAGCAGCTGCTACAATGCCTTGTCATAGCAGCAGACACGTTTTTGAAGCTGCTGGTGCCTCCAACGTCCCCCGAACAACAAGATGCAGGGTCCTTCAGAGGTTTGCAGCTGCACGTAAGCCATCCTGTCGCCACCTCTATCCACTGCACACAAGCAGAAATGGCTCCAGTGGGCCAAACGATACATGAAGACTGACTTCCAAACTGTTTTGTTCACCGATGAGTGCCGTGCAACGCTTGATGGTCCAGATGGATGGAGTGGAGGATGGCTGGTTCACGGACACCCCATGAAAACACGGCTAAGGCGCCAACACGGAGGAGGTGGAGTAATGTTTTGGGCTGGAATCATGGGGAGAGAGATTGTCGGCCCCTTTAGGATCCCTGAAGGGGTAAAGATGAACTCCATAATCTATGTGGAGTTTCTAAAACAGCACTTCCTGCCATGGTTCAGGAGGAAGAACCGTGCATTCCGCAGCAAGATCATTTTCATGCATGATAATACACCGTCTCATGCTGCAAATAACACATCTGCATCTCGGGCTGCTATGGGCATAAAAGAGGACAAACTTATGGTGTGGCCACCATCTTCCCCTGACCTCAACTCCATTGAGAACCTCTGGAGCATCATCAAAAGGAGTGTCTATGATGGCGGGAGGCAGTTCACATCTAAGCAACAGCTCTGGGAGGATATTCTGTCCACATGCAAAACAATTGAAGCACAAACCATCCAAAAACTGACAAATTCAAAAGGATGAGAGAGTTCAGAATCTTCTTTCAAACAAGGGGTCCTATGTGCAAATGTAACATCACCTAGAATTAAGTTTTGACTTGAAAACTGTTTGATTTCATTTTGTAATAAGCTGATAATGCTTATAAATTTCACAATTGACCATTTTGTTTTTCAAAATAAAAATAAAAAAAGGTTGAAAACTCTGCTGTGCATAATAATTTGGAACATGCATTTTGAGTGCATTATTTTTAAAAATATACTGTTTTCATAGACAGTTTGATCAAAAACATTTCAATTATACTTGAATAGTGGATGACTGGAAAATAAAATGACTGCAATTCATAAAGCTAAATTTAGGAAAATATGAAAAAAAATTTTTTGCATAATAATTTGGAACACAGTGTAGAGCCATTATGTGTGATATTGTGGCGCCCTGGCCTAGCCAGGTCGTCACAGATAACATACAAACACCCCCACCCCCATTAGACAGGGACACCAGCCAAACACAAAACCCTTGTTGCCTCCCTCCAGTGTCTGATGTCCACACCGGGTGGGGCGGAGCCAAGCGGTTGGCCCCGCCCACCGAGGAGTTCACAGGCCTGGAGGCGGGAAAAGTGACAGTTTACTCCTCTCACTTCCACCTCCTGGACTAAACACTTGGGTGTCTGGGTTTGTGGCCCAGGCACAGACAGCAAGGTTGGCAGGCGGTGGTGGCCGTCTGCAGGAGTGGTGAAGCAACGCGGAACCGTAGGACCGGGGTCGGGCGTTGGCCCACCGGTACCGACGAAGCGAAGTGAAGCCAGCACACACAGGCAGGGCCATCGGACCCCGACAAGGCTTGGAGCCGCCGATAATAGTCAAATCCGAATGTGACCGGAACCCCAGAGGTTTCCTAACAGCAAAAGTCCCGATTGAAGGCAACCGCCCACAACGTGAGGGTATACAGCTACCGCCTAAGGCTAGAGACCCAAGGGCCAGCGCCTGCGGGCAAACGGGCTCCTCTGGCAACCATACACCGGGGAGCGGACTACCGTTGGGGATCCATAGTAGTCAAACGAAAACATCAAGGTGCAGGGAAAGACAGCCGCCATCACCTGTCCGGGGAGAAGCACTGCAGCCGGCTGCGGGACCCGTCCATCCAGCCGTTTGGTTTACCGAGGACTTTGTGCATCTCCTACTGAGCGAGTACACCCGTGCCATCCGGCACCGCGCCGCGCTGTCCCTGCAACCCTGCACCTCACCAACCCTGCCTCCTGGTCACATCATCGGGCCCCGGGACCACCAACCCCTACCCACGGAGGGGGAAAACAACATCCCAGCTGCTCCCTACCATCGCTCCCGGGATCCCCGTCACCAGCAGCGGTGGTGCCCATCTTCACCACGACCCGTGGGTGGCCTAAATCCCCCAAACCAACCACCCCTTTCACTCACGGGCGAGGAGCGCCGCTCGAGTCCCCGAGCAGCAGCAGCAACCACACCAGCGCTGGGCCTGGGCGTTAACGAGCACACAGCAGCGGCGTCGGCATCCTCCCCACCCGCGACAATATTGTTCGCCAACTCATGTATCTAACACCATCAAGGATTATTTTGTCTGCTGAACCAGTGTATCTGTCGCGGGCGGAGGAGGGGACGCCGCGCTCCCCCACTGCTTGGGTCCGGCTGCCGCTGCGGCTGCTGCTGCCTGCTGCTGCTGCTCGGTGGCTCGAGCGATGGGCCGGATCCCGGGGACTCGAGCGGCGCTCATCGCCCGTGAGTGAAAGTGGATTGGGTTTTGGGATAGTTTATTGTCCGTGACGCCACCCACGGTTGTGGTGATTAAGTGGACACCACCGCTGCTCTTTCTGGGGAGCCCGGGAGTGATGGTACGGAGCAGCCAGTTGTTGGTTCGCCCCTCCGTGGGTAGGGGTTTTGGTGGTCCCGGGGCCCAGTGATGGGGTTGGTATGGTGGACAGGCGGGTATGGGGCCTGTGGAGGTGCAGGGGCAGCGCTGTGCCGCACGGCACGGAGGTACTCACTCAGCCAGTAAACATGACAGTTCTCGGTAAACAAACGGCTGGTTGGACGGGTCCCTCGGACGGTTACGGTGCTGATGTTCCCTGCAGTTAGCGATGACAGTCTCTTCCCTGCACCTATGTAAAGTCTTTTTGGTAGCGATGGGTTCCCACCGGTTACCCGCTCCCCGACCTGGACATGAGCCGGAGAAGCCCCTCTTTTGCCCGCAGGCGCTGGCCCTGGGAAACTAGTGCCTTGGCGGTGGCGATGTCTCCCCTTAACGGTCGGACTGTTGCCTTCAATCGGGACTTGCTTGTTAGGAGACAGGTCCCCTTCACTGACGGATTTGGCAAATTATGGAGACTCCTAGCCTTGCCGGGATCCGAAAGGCCCCTGCCCTGGTGCTGACTGTTCTTCGTATACTGCTCCAGTACCGCCGGGTCACCACCCGTCTGCGGTCCTTCCAGCAACCTCCAAGCAGTCCCCCTGCAGACTATCACCGCCGTCTGCTGACCTTGCTGTCACAGTCCGGGCACACACCCGGACCAACTTCAGGCTTTCTAAACTGTTCCTTTTCTGTCGCCACTCTTACTGTCCTCCTTTACCACTTCCTTCTACTTCACTCCTCTAAACTGATCTGCTTCTCTCACTCTAGTCTGACTTCAACTTCAACTCTCTCTGATCTGCCTGGTTTTTCCCGCCTCCAGGGCTGTAAACTCCTCGGTGGGCGGAGCCAACCGCCTGGCCCACCCCCTGGTGTGGACATCAGCCCCTGGAGGAAGGCAACAAGGATTTTAGGTTAGCCTAGGTGTACCTGCCGGGAATGTGGGGTGCATGTGATGTTGTGACCTGTGACCCCTGGCTTGCCCAGGGCGTCACATATCTAATCCTATCATTCGTGATATTGTTTGGTTAGCAGTGTATCTAATCCTATAATGCATTATATTGTATGTTAACAGTTTATACAATCCAAATAGGTGGACTGTATGTTAGCCTTTCGTGTGTGATACTGTTAACGGACCTGCTGTATTGCAGTCTCTTGTGCACGCTATCTGCTGACCTGTTGTATCTAAGCCTGTCTGCTAAACGGTGAATCCAAGTCCATTGTGTGATATTGGCTGCTGTCCCTGTGTATCTAAGCCTCTCATGTGTTATATTGTCTGTGGTATCTAAGACCGGAGTGATATTTTCTGATGACCGTATCTCAGTCTGTTGTGTGATGCTGACTAGCTGTATCTAAGCCTCACATGTGTGATACTTTTTGCTGCGCTGTGTAGCTCAGCATCTCTTTAGATATTGTCTGCTGACCTACTGTACTTCTGTGCCGCTCCCGTGCCAGCAGCCGGGCTGCTCGGATCTGCAGGGTGGCTCGAGGGCTCTTTCGGACCCGGGGGTCGCGCGGGCAGATGAGGGGACGCTGCGCTCACCCACTGCTCGGGTCCGGCTGCTGCTCGGTGGTGGCTCGAGCGGTGGGCCGGATCCCGGGGACTTTAGCAGCGTTCCTCACCCGTGAGTGAAAGGGGGTGGTTCGGTTTAGGGATATTGTCAGTGACGCCACCCACGGTTGTGGTGAGGTTAGTGACACCACCACTGCTCTGGACGGGGATCCCGGGAGCGGTGACAGGGAGCAGCTCAGATGTTGGTTCTCCCCTCCGTGGGTAGGGGGTTGGTTGTCCCGGGGCCCGGTGAGGGAGGTAGGGATGGTTGGCAGGCAGGTTACGGGGCCTGGTGAGGTGCAGGGTCGCGGGGGCAGCGCTGTGCCGCACGGCACGGTGGTACTCACTCAGCCAGTAATTCACACAGAGTCTCTGGTCAAACAAATGGCTGGATGGACGGGTCCCACAGGCGGCTGCGGTTGCCCTCCTCCCGGCAGGTTGATGGTCACTGCCATTTCCCTGCACCTGTGTAGTGTGTATGGTTCCAATGGGTTCCCACCGGTAACCCGCTCCCCAGCTTGGATGGGTGCTGAAGGAGCCCCTTTTTGCCCGCAGGCTCTGGCCCTGGGAACTGTAGCCTTGGCGGTGAATGTGCTTCCCTCTAACGGTTGGACTGTTGCCTTCTATCGGGACTTGGCTGCTGGGAAACCCGACGTTCCCTTCGCTAACGGATTTGACCAATTTGCGGCGACTCCAAGCCTGGTCGGGGTCCGTAACCCTGCCGGTTGGTGCTGGCTTCTCTTTGCGTACCGGTCCGGTACCGCCGGGCCACCGCCCGTCCACGGTCCTTACGGCTAGCTCCAATAAGCCTCTCCTGCAGACAGTCACCACCGTCTGCCAACCTTGCTGTTTGTGCCCGGGCCACACACCCGGACACTGTCAGACAGTTGCTCTCTTGCCACTTCACTCCTCTCACTTTCCACTCTAAACTCATCTGCCTCCTTTTTCCCGCCTCCAGGACTGTGAACTCCTCGGTGGGCGGGACCAACCGCCTGGCCCACCCCCTGGTGTGGACATCAGCCCCTGGAGGAAGGAAACAAGGATTTTGTGTTTGGCTTTGGTGTGCCTAAACGGGGTGTAGGGTATGTTGGTGTTGTTCTGTGACGACCTGGCTTGTCCAGGGCGCCACACGGACACTTCAAATAAAAGGGGACGTATTTGTACGGGATTTATCGTAATCCCTCTGTGACGCCACCCACGGTGTGTGGTGAGATGTGGCACCACCACTGCTGTTATGGGGTACCCGGGGGCGATAGGATGGCAGCTGGATAGTAACCCCTCCGTGGGTAGTGATGGATGCCCCAGGGCCCAGTGTCTGTGCTGAGGATGGTGATTGCAGGGGCCAACGCGCCCGGTCAGACCGGGGGATATTGGTGTACTCACAGTCAATAAATCACACAAGTCCAATCGGTAAACCAAGGTGTCGGTGGCCGGCCGCCGCGGCCGGGTGTATTCTGGTCCCTCACCCGGGGTGATGATCTGTGTCACTTTCCTCTGCACTGTTTTAGTGTTTGTGGACTTCCCGATATGGAACACGGGAGTCTGCTCCCGGTACTTTTGTTGGGAGCCTTGCCCGCCGACGCTGGCCCTTGGGATCTACCGGGCCCTGGCAGATGCCCTATCCTCCGCGGTGGGCTGTTGTCTGCTTTTGGGACACGACCTATTATCCTAGCCTCAATTTGTTAATTAGCAAGGCCGTTGGTTCCGGTCCTGGCTTCAGAGTCCAAGTACCCCCTCTGTGCACAGTTTCTGGGTCGGTTCTCCGGTGTTAGTACCGGCGGGCTCCTACCCTGTCCCGGTCTACCTCGGATCTCTGGTAACTGTCTTCCCGTCTCCTGTCAGACACTGACCACTGACTGCCACCTAGCCGAGGTGTCAGGGCTCCAACCCCAATGCCTTTGCTCTCTGACTTTGCACTTGAGCTACACTTTCTCCTCTCCTCCTGCTCCACTCCGCTCTCTCCTCCTCACTCTCAAACTGAACTGCAACTGAAAACTGGACTCTTTTCCCGCCCCGGCTTCTCCAGACCCCTAGGTGGGCGTTCTCTATATGCCTGGTCCCGCCCACTGGTGTGCCTTTCCTTCCCTGGGGGGTTGACTAGGGTTTTTGTTGGCATGATGCAACCTGGTGAGGGACGGTGTTATGCGGAGGCCTATACTATGTGTGATCACCTATATTGGGGTCCCTAGCTGAATGGTCACAGAGCTAGGGACCCCAATATAGAGATGTACCTTGACGAGGTTTTGGGGCTCAGTTACATTGATCAATGCGATTGCTAAATATCTCCTTTTTCCTAATATTCATAGCAGGTATGCAATTCATTATTCACATGTTCAAATTAGCAAGTAGCATTTTTCATTGTATATTCCAATATTTTTCCATATGCTTGAGGCATTATACCATCATCTAAGTTTGATGTGCAGCCTTATTCTTATATATATGTATTTTTGGCTTGCACTCATATATATATATATATATTAGTAGAAAACAAAAGAAAAGGAGTATTAAATGGCCAATCATATAGTCAGAAAAAATCATCAAGACCATTGTCATTATAATATGAAAACTAAGAAAGTTTATTGAATACAATTTCAGACAATGGTAAAATCACATAAATAGAAAAAAGCATGATAGGTAGGAGATCAGTCCCAGATAAATAATCCCAAAACACAAGGACATCAGCCCAATAAAGTAAGGGCAAATACACAGAGTGGGCAAGCAGCACCCAAAGGATGTAGTCGAGGAAGTTCCTCTGACTACAAATACAAAAGGATGTCCCTAGAACAAGGCTGCTTACAGGGCAGTGCCCCCCGAAGAAGCAACGCAAAGCGAAACGCGTTGGGGCTTCTCCCACGTACTTCTGGACATCTGCCCTGGCACTATTGAAGCACTTTGCACTTTGTAATGGGTAAGCAGCCTTGTTCTAGGGACATCCTTTTGTATTTGTAGTCAGAGGAACTTCCTCGACTACATCCTTTGGGTGCTGCTTGCCCACTCTGTGTATTTGCCCTTACTTTATTGGGCTGATGTCCTTGTGTTTTGGGATTATTTATCTGGGACTGATCTCCTACCTATCATGCTTTTTTCTATTTATGTGATTTTACCATTGTCTGAAATTGTATTCAATAAACTTTCTTAGTTTTCATATTATAATGACAATGGTCTTGATGATTTTTTCTGACTATATGATTGGCCATTTAATACTCCTTTTCTTTTGTTTTCTATTGATGCCCTTATGGAGTGGCCGTACTTTACTTCTATTATATACCCCATCTGTCACCTTGAAATTTTTGATTGTAAATATATATATTAGTGCTCACTTCAGTTATCCTATTCAGTCTCATGAGATATTGTCTGCTGACCTACTGTACCGTAACCCTCGTGTGATATTGTCTCTGTATCTAAGCCTCTCAGGTGTGATACTGTTGAACTGTGCACCTAAACCCATTATCTGTCACACTAAGTGCGGATAAGCTGTATCTACACGTTGTGTGACATTTTCCACTCATTTGCTGTATCTGTCGCAGGCGGAGGGGCCACGCTCGGGTCCGGGGCTGCTGCTACTCGGTGGCTCGAGCGGTGGGCGGGACCCGGGGACTCGAGCAGCGCTCCTCGCCCCCGAGTGAAAAGGGGTGTTGAGTGGTTTTTGGGGAGATAGTTCGTGACGCCACCCAGGGGTCATGGTGATGGTGGGCACCACCGCTGCTGGTGACGGGTCTCCCGGGAGTGATGGTAGGGAGCAGCTAGGTGTTAACCCCTCCGTGGGTAGGGGGTCGGTGATCCCGGGGCCCGGTAGTGGACGGGGAGGCAGGAAGGCCGGGGTGCAGGGTTGCAGGGGCAGCGCGGCGCGGTGCCGGATGGCACTGTTGTACTCACTCAGGCACAGATTCACAGAGTCTCTGGTAAACCAAACGGCTGGATGGACGGGTCCCGCAGCCGGCTGCTGTGTCTTTGCTCTCACCGGACAGGTTGATGGTGGCTGTCTTTCCCTGCACCACTGTGAATGTGTTGACTCCGATGGTTTCCCACTGGTAGTCCGCTCCCCGGCGTGTATGTACCGAAGGAGCCCGTTTTGCCCGCAGGCGCTGGCCCTTGGATCTCTAGCCTCTGGCGGTGGCTTTTTATCCTCACTGTGTGGACTGTTGCCTTCTGTCGGGTCTTGGGTGTGAGTGAACCCCTGGGGTCCCGGTCACTATCGGATTTGACCTTTTCGGCGGCTCCTAGCCTGGTCGGGGTCTGATGGCCCTGCCTTTGTGCTTGGTACAGATCTGCTCCTCGGCTCTGTACCGGCGGGCCACCGCCCGTCCCCGGTCCTACGGTTCCGCTGACCTGCACCACTCCTGCAGACGGCCACCGCCGTCTGCCGACCTTGCTGTACGTGCCTGGGCTCCTACCCAGACACCACCAGTTTCTCTCTCCTCTCCCTCTCTACTCCTCCACTAAACTCAACTCAACTCCTCACTTTTTCCCGCCTCCAGGCCTGTGAACTCCTCGGTGGGCGGGGCCAACTGCCTGGCTCCGCCCCACCTGGTGTGGACATCAAGCTTGGAGGACGGCAACAAGGATTTTGTTTGACTGTTGTTGCCTAACCAGGGGAGGGGGTGTGTGAGATGTTGTGTTTGTGACTACCTGGCTAATCCAGGGCGTCACATATCCAAGCCTCTTATGTCTGCTGAACTGTGTATCTAAGCCTATTCTGTGTGATACTGGGTAATGACATGTGTATCTCAGCCTCCCATGTGTGATACGGCCTCCAGCTCTGCTGTCAGCCCTATAATCTACATTACAGTGCCGCCGAGTCAATCTGTCACAGTTACAGGACAATCATGGCTACAAACCACAGACACGGTGATCAAAGCTGGTTCACTGCGGCCTACATGACACAAATAAACGCTGCGGGCTTCGCAGGATGGCCTTTATTTATTTTCCCAGCTGCCTTGTGTGTGGCTGTATACATGGAGGTGCATGGACATGTATACAAACGTATACCGCTACACCGTGGCATAAGAAAACCCCACAGCTACGTGTTTATGTCTCAGGCCGGAGTAGGAGCGCCATCCGCTGGAGGAGTCACCTAATGCCAGCACTGAGGGAACTTTTTACCCTTTAATAATAAGTATATAGCCATTTATGGAAACTGCCTGAAAGTGACATTTTCCTTGTTGCCTATAGCAACCAATCACAGCACAGCTTTCACTTTTCAAGACTAGGATGTAAAAATGTAAGCGGCACTATGACTGGTTGCTATGGGCAACAAAGGTTGTTTTACTAACAGTCAGTTTCTCCAAAGAGAAATCTGGCGATAAATACTCGAAACATTGCGTCTGGTGGCGCTAGTGAGCACTTTCCACAAATTGAGGCCCCTTGTTGGCCTCCACCATCCCCAACTTTTGTAGTAGAAAGGCACCTCACATATTACAGACTTTGGGGCGGGTTCAGGCAGCCATATTCCATAATCTGCATACTGACCACAATATACAGACTGACCACAAATATCCTGATCCCCAAATATAAGGATGAACGAACCCAAACTGTAAATTTCGGGGTTCATACTGGACGACTAGTGTCCGGGGTTTGAATTTTTTAAAAATAGTCTGTGTCCAAATTCGAGTGCTGTTCGTATGCCAATAAAGTTTGTTGAAAGGCTGCAGTGCAGCTTTTCCGCACAGGGATAATGATAAATATTATTATTAATAATTTTTGAAACTGGAGTGGGATCCCCTCTATTTTTCACAACTAGCCAAGGTAAAGCAGATAGCTGAAGGCCACAGCCCGCAGTTATCTGCTTTACCTGCGCTAGTTACCAAAAATAGGGGGGGGGTTGGGACTCTACGTTTTGTTTGGTCATTCCCTTTCCATATTTGTTTGCAGGGCAGTTGTCCTGCTCTTAACCCCCCTAATTTTGCTTCCTTTTGCAGCCCCCCCAGCCCTTACTACAACCATTTTACAGCCCAGACGTTCTGGTCCCCATTGACTTATATAGGGGTCGGTGTCAAGTTCGGGTCCCTAACCAAAGTCCAGCCGAACCTAAACTTCCATGTGTCTACTCATCCCTACTCACACATGATCATAGAAGTTCTGGTCAGTCTGGGCATTGCAGTCCATATACGGACCACCATATGAACCCGTCGAAAGGTGAAAACCTCCAACCAGCCAGTTTGTAAAATAGTAAAATTTAAGCCCAGACCTAAATTTACTGTGATACAAGCAAAACCAGTTGGAAACCCACTTTTTTGTGTCAATTTTATATATCCCACCCCTTTACCGTTTTTTAATAAAAAAAAAAATAAAAAATAATCTGTATTGCCCCGGCAAATTCAGGACTCTTGGATCCATTACAGGACTACTCATATATGGCAGTCCTATGCAAAAAAAAAAAAAAAAAGCCATGTACTGAGTTGCTACACTATGTTTTGATCCTTTCCCACAGGTAAAATCTCTGCTTGCTGTCTGTAACCCGACATTACCCTGATATTTCTCACAACTGAGGGTTTGTTACAATTGCACCCGATCCATGTAATCCCAGATTATGTCACTCTGATACAATGTAGCAAATGCTCAGCTGCCCAAAGTATGTTTAAATTATGTTTCCACTGGAGGCAAGAAGAGATCTTGAAATTGTACCCACCCTTCCCCTAAAAACATTTTTTTTTTTACCCTGCACAGTTTATAAAGATCCGTCCATCTAAAATAAGTTCCTGTGCTCGATGTAGGACGCATAACGCAATGATAATGCAATAACCTATAATGTTCCCATATAATGATTTATTATAAACCCGCAGGGGGAGAAAAAGGCAATAACCGCCCCGAGCCGCACAAAAGAGCACTACAAAATGTGCCGCTGGGGACGCCAACGCGTGACAGAGTCAGATACAAACGGACGCAATCATCTTCAGGACGATGTCTGACAAAATTAACCTCCACTATGGTGTTTAACCTGTCTAGTCCTAAGGCTATGTGCCCACGCTACAGGATTTACCGCGGATTTTGCCGCGGATTTACCGAAAATCTGCAGCAGCAGCACTTCCAAGCCATTTCAATGGCATTTTGGAAATGCTGTGCCCATGCTGCGGATTTTTCCGCGGCGGATTTGCCGCGGATTTTGATCCGGAAAAATCTGCAGCATGTCAATTGTTTGGTGCAGATTTGGTGCGGATTTTTGGCTTTGAATGGGGAAAAAAAAAAAAAAAAAAAATCCGCATCAAAATCCGCGGCAAATCCGCGGGTGCAGATTTGCCGCGAAAGTCGCGGATTTTCAGGCAAAAAAATCCGCAGGGACATTCTAGCGTGGGCACATAGCCTAAGTCTCCGAGATCAGCGGTGCTACGGGGTTAACACCACTTATTTCCACCTTCCATGTGCAATAATATCGAGTGTCAGTGCACATAGGCATCAGGCGCATCATAGAAGAAATGCATCATATGATAAAAAATGGACACCCCCCAAAATAGCTACAACCTTATTTATATAGGTATATAATTTAATTTATTTTTTTTCAGAGCTTCACAAACAGCATCCTACTGTCCTTTCAATATATTCAAACAATCAGAAGGCAGCACTCCATTTTTCTTCCGGTTTGCCTTTCTTTAATGGCCCATAACACAGGACATTTCGGTCAGAAACTGACCTTTCCCTAACACTGTTTGAGAAAAGTCAGTTTCTGATCGAAACGTCCTGCATTATGGGATATTAAAGAAAGACAAACCTGAAGAAAAATGTAGTGCTGCCTTTTGATATATAAATTTATTATTTATTTATTTTTTTAATCAGAAGGCAGCACTCATTTTTCTTAAGGTTTGTCTTTCTTTAATATCCCATAACACAGGACATTTCGGTCAGAAACTGACTTTTCTCAGGCCTCTGCCACACATCCGCAAAAAAAAAAAAAAAAAAAAAAGCCCCCCCCATCCTGAGAATACCAGCCTTCAGCCGTGTGGCTGTGATTGGTTGCAGTGAGACAGCTGTCACTCAACGTGGGGGCGTGTCTGACTACAAGCAATCATAGGCGCCGGTGGGCGAAGGAAGCAGTGAATACGAGATTGAATAATAAGCGGCCGGCATTTTCAAAAAAGTAAAAGCCACCAGAGGTTTTTTACAGCTGTGCAGCGCCGCGCCCGTGAGTATGCAAGAGGGGGAGGGGGAGAGACCGCCCGACGGACAGAGAGATGGACAGACAGACAGACAGACAGAGCGACCATCTGACAGCAACAGTTACAGTCCGACCAAGGGCAATTGACCGACATCGCATCAACAATTCACCAAAAAAACTGCATACGGACGGTACGGGTAGAACACGGACATGCTATGTGTCACATACGTGCAGACACGGACCCATTGACTTTAGCGGGTCCGTGCCTGCGTGATGCCGGAGAAAAATGGACATGTTGAGAGTGTGTAAAAACGCACACACATACAAACGACACGGACACACGTGTGTTACATAGGGTAACATTGGTGTACGTGTCTCCGTGCCGCCGGTACGTTCAATAACGTACCAAACACCTACTGGCGGCACGGATATGTGTCGGAGGCCTCAAACAGTGTTGGGGAAAGGTCAGTTTCTGACCGAAATGTCCTGTGTTATGGGCCCTTAAAGAAAGACAAACTTGAAGAAAAATGGAGGGCTGCCTTCTGATTAATTTTTTTTTAAATATATTATGGTATATATTACACACACACACACACACACACACACACACACACACACACACTTTACTAGCTGTAGTACCCGGGTGTTGCCCGGGATAGTAACTGTCTCTCTCCCTGTCTCTTTCCCCGTCTGCCTGTCTCGTTCCCAGTCTGTGTCTGTCTCTCTCATTGACTGTCTCTATCCGTCTCCCCCACCAACATTTTATTACCCAACACATAAGCTTCTTATACTAAATTTTTTTTGTTCCTATAGCAACCAATTACAGCTCCTATTAATAACCTAACAGCTCGCAGCTCCATTCACTTTAATGGAGGCAGGTTTTTGGAGAGTAACTGTAAAGCGCGCGGTTAAATTTTACCATCAAAACATAGTCTATGACGTTCTCTGAGTTACATGGGGTGTCTGTGCAAAATTTCGTGATTGTAAATACGATGGTGCGGATTCCTTTAGCAAACATACCATCAGCTTTATATACGATGTGTAATATATATGTAATATATATGTAATAGATGTTTTATACTAAATGTATTATATGGTGTTGACTTATGTAAATACTGATAGCGGAGTGTGGGTTCCCGATGTGGCAGAGTCGGAGTTGTTTACCAGTGGGTGCCACCTAGCGGGCAAGCTGAAGCAGTGATAGATTAGATATCAGATAGGATAGGGTTAAGTTGAGGTAGGAGAAGGAGTGAGAGATGGCAAGTGGGTTGGCTAGTAGTGTGGACTTCATGGGGTGCCAGTTCTGAATAGGGTTCAAGTAAGAGAAAATGTGACTACAGTGTCAGGGTTAGTAAAGGAACACTGAGCTAACCTCAAGAGATCCGGAACCTACGGCTCACCCCGGCGGGCTTAGAGAGTTGTATTACTAGATAGCCATTGGAGCCCAGAAGCAGACTAGGGTCTGAGGAAAACGGGGAACAGAGACACACACCCGACAGCTTGAGTTCCAAGATAGTAGGGGACAGGTCGAGAAAGTACCGCAGAAACAGTGGAATCAGAACCGTGAGGACTGAGGCCATGTCTGTTATAACAGTGTGAAGAATAAAACTGAACAAGTCTGGTGGCCAAGTGGGTTACTATTTCGTCTACGACGAGGACCAAAGCGGGGTGATGGGCATCAGCCTGGAGAAACCAATAAGTGTCATATACCCCACCCAAAGTCACAGCCATTCCTGGAGTCTCCTTGGCGAAGGAGTGCGGCCTGGTGTCCTTCAAACACAGTGTCTGAGAGCACGCAGAAGGCCTGGTTGTCAGAAGGTCTCAGTAGAGCAGCCACTGGCTTTGGGCCTAAACTTCATTCAATTATATCTCGGCCTAAAAGTCAGATACTGAAACACCGTTTTCACATTTTTAATGTCCTCCAGAAGGCCTTCCAGATTTTATTCTGTTACATTTATTTTAACCCCTTTTTTTTTTTTAAAGTCCTAAATTAAGGAAGCCTCCAATGACAGTACTGTTGAGTTCATAGAATATTTGGTGCTAATGTTCCCCCTAAAAAAAAAAAAAAAAAATAATAATATAGTTGCTACATATGGTATTGAAACTAGAAGCCCCAGCATGCCCCGACATCCACAGCTTACAGTCCATTTTCATAGATCTTGAAGAAACCCCTCCGCCTATGGATGATTAATGAAGTATGATGCAACCCGCTCATCCCTCACAAGTCTATCTGGGAACTGTCGAGACGCTGATGACCCCAGAACCTGGTTAATATATATATATATATATATATGCATTTATGGCATGAGTCACTACTGGGGAGTTCTTTGAAGGGTCCGTCTACCCAGAATGCAATGGGTGCACCATGGGTGGGCTTGAAAGAGGAGTAAAGTCCAAAAAAAGTTGAGTTCTGCAGCAGAAGTAATGGCAGCCGTATTGCTTAGTCACCCAGCTTTTCCAGAGGTGAACGTCACTTTTATCCAATTGAATGATCATAAAATTTTAGTTGCTTTTTTCCTGTTTGTTTTTTTTAGTATTTTGGAGGAGATGCCCTGCTACCTGTGATGCACAGGAGGTTGCTGCTGAGCTCCGGGTGCGAGTAGAGTTCGCTTTTTCCTGCGGGCTCCGTTTACACAGCTGTACAATGACTGACTGGGATCAATTAAAAATGCACAAGGACAAAAACAAAAGCAGGAGGACGCCTCTATGTGGGCCACAAGACGCAGAGGATTCTGTTTGTCAAAAGTGACTGATCAGCCCTATGTGTGTAGATATAGACCAACGCAAATCTTCCCCTAACTTTTTGAAACGGAAAACAATCAAAAAAGAAGTAAAGAAGAGGGAATAACAGGTAAGGGGATGACTTCTCCAATACAGTTCACCCTTCTAAGCCCCTAGGCCCGGGTCTTAGGAAAGGAGAGCGGCATTCACCGGAAACACATCAGGACAATGGGGGGGGAACACAGCGTGATCTCACACCGAGCATGTTACATCGCGCTGTCAGAGTTGGATAGCGCGATCTAAGGCTATGTGCGCACAGTGCGTTTTTTGCGGCGTTTTTGGCCTCAAAACTGCAGGACTTTGCTTCCCCAGCAAAGTCTATGAGTTTTCATTTTTGCTGTCCGCACACATCTGTTTTTTTTACCTGCGTTTGAGTTAAAAAAAAAAAAAAAAAAAAAAAGACGACATGTCAGTTCTTTCCTGCGTTTTTCTGCGTTTTCCCCCCCATGCATTGGAAAAACGCAGCAAAACGCAGCCAAAAACGCACCAAATCGCGGCAAAAACGCATGCGTTTTCGATGCGTTTTTTCGACGCAGGTGCGTTTTTGTGCGTTTTTAGCGGCCAAAAACGCAGCGTCAAAAAGACGCAGTGTGCGAACCTAGCCTAAGGGGTTAGCAGGCATTGGTGGATCTCTGATCCACCTGAGCATATTAGCTGCACATGTCAGCTGATCAGATCAGCCGACATGTGCGGGAATAATGCGAGCCCGCATTAAAAAGGGACAGACACAGCTAAGGACAGGGGCGTAACGACCGCGGTCGCAGAGGTCGCCACTGCGACCGGGCCCGCGGGGTTAAAGGGGGCCCGGCAGCCGCTCTGCACAGCCGGCTGCCGGGCCCCTATGTGTAGTGCCGCTGTGTAGTGGCCGACTGCGCGACTGTTAGGGGGCCGGCCTGTGAGTCAGGGGAGCCCGGTGTCAGCAGGGGGCATAGGGGCCCCTGACCTGGAGAGGCCACCAGGCGTTCCTGACCTGCAGCAGAGCAGGACTGCTCCTGCACGGCAGACGGAATCCATCCTGCAGGACCTGCGATGATGTCATGCCCATGTGACTGTGGGAGGAGACACAGGATGCCGGGGAGAAAGCAGGAGACGATACTTTGGACACATGACTGGTAATGAGAAAAGAGGAAACATGAGGGGGAGGGGCTGCAGGGTGAGTGCAGACTGCGACAGAAGCATGTGAAGGGGTGCAGAGTGTTTGAGAGGGGTAATTTGGGGTACAGGCAGGGTGAGTTATGTGGGGCAGGGTGTGTGACATATGGGGGTGTAGTGTGTGTGTGAGTGATATGGAGGGATGCAGGCTGTATGGGGAGCAGGGTGTGTGACATATGGGGGCAGGGGCGTAACTACCGCGGTCGCAGGGGTCGGAAGGAGAAGAGAGGTATTGTACTTGTTTTTTGTTATTTTGCTGGCTCCATGACACGTAGAGGCCCGGGGGAAGCTGGCTGCATGACACATAGAGGCCCTTGGGGGGGCTGGCTGCATGACACATAGAGGCCCTTGGGGGGGCTGGCTGCATGACACCTGGTGGGGCTGGCTGCATGACACATAGAGGCCTGGGGGTCTGGCTGCATGACACCTGGTGGGGCTGGCTGCATGACACATAGAGGCATGTGGGGCTGGCTGCATGACACATGGAGGCCTGGGGGGCTGGCTGCATGACACCTGGTGGGGCTGGCTGCATGACACATGGAGGGCCTGGTGGGGCTGGCTGCATGACACAGAGGCCCTGGGGGGGGCTGGCTGCATGACACCTGGTGGGGCTGGCTGCATGACACATAGAGGCCTGTGGGGCGTGGCTGCATGACACCTGGTGGGCTGGCTGCATGACACATGGAGGCCTGGGGGGCTGGCTGCATGACACATGGAGGCCTGTGGGGGCTGGCTGCATGACACCTGGTGGGGCTGGGGGGCTGGGCTAGCAGCATGACACGTAGAGGCCCCGGGGCAAGCTGGCTGCATGACACGTGGAGGCCTGGGGGGCTGGCTGCATGATACATGGAGGCCTGGGGGTGCTGGCTGCATGATACATGGAGGTCTATGGACTGCATAATAAACATGAAGGACACCTTATACATGGACTATAGGGGTGCATTATACATGGAGGAGTATGGGGCTGCATAATACAATATGATTCATGGGGCTGCATTATAATACATATAGGACTATGGGGGCTACATTATAATATATGGAGGACTATGGAGGCTAGTTTATACATGGTCTGTGGGGGTGCATTATAAAACAGGGAGGACTATGTTGTGCAGTATAAAATATTGGAGAACTATGGAAAATGTATTATAATACATGGAGGACTATGGAAGTGCATTCTAATATATGAACGGTTATGTGGGACCCTTTATACTATATGGAAGGCTATGTGGGGGCCATTATAGTATTTGAAGAACTATGTACGAGGGGGGACAAAGATACAAGTATGGGATGGGAATGTTTTTGTGCTGAGGTGTGAAGGCTCTTTCCCTCAGCACCCAGCTTTCCCATGCTCTGCTATACATCTCTCAGCACCCAGCTTTCCCATGCTCTGCTATACATCTCTCAGCACCCAGCTTTCCATGCTCTGCTATACATCTCTCAGCACCCAGCTTTCCCATGCTCTGATATGGGAAAGCTGGGTGCTGAGGGAAAGATGTGTGACAGAGCATGGAAAGCTGGGTGCTGAGGATAAGATGGATATCAGATCATGGGAAAGCTGGGTGCTGTGGGTAAAAGCCAAGTGTCAGCATCATTATCCCGTACCCTAAGTGTCGGTGTACATGGAGGGGGGCCCTGGTCCAAATTTTGCACCAGGGCCCATCAAACTCTAGTTACGCCACTGGCTAAGGACATACTGCACATACTTATATATTATATATATTATATACATATAAACACACACACACACGGTCATGAAAGTGTTAAAGAAGCAGCATAATCAATTTTTTTCAACAGTTTTGCAGTGTTTTTCATAATTAAAAGCACGGAGATGCTGCAAAAATGCAATAGCTGCATTTTTGCTGCTTTTGTAATGAAAGAAACTAACTTCTTTTAAAGGAGAACCAAACAGCATAATTTTCATTATAAAGTAAAACCAGTGCTATACTGGGGCTAGGATGCTGAATGTAAGCATAGCTTTTGCTCTGAGATTGGAAAGTTTATTTCAGAAATATGTGCAAGTAAAGTTCCAGCAATGCACTGCTATTTGATTGACAGGTAGGGAATATGTAGATCAGGACTTGCTATCTATTTCCACCCGTCTGTCTGCTTATCTGTTTGTTTGTTCCCGTATAAAAGCCATAAACCCTTAGGCTATGTGCACACGATGCGTTTTTTTTGACGCTGCGTTTGTGCGGTTTTGGCCGCTAAAAACACACCTGAGGCAAAAAAACAGCGTTTTGGTGCGTTTTTGATCTCTGCGTTTTTCTGAGTTTTTCCAAAGCATTGCATGGGGGGGGAAACGCAGAAAAACGCAGGAAAGAATTGACATGTCCATTTTTTTTTTTTAAGCTCAAAAACGCAACTTAAAAAAAAAAAAAGTTGTGTGCGGACAGCAAAAATTAAAACTCAGACTTTGCTGGGGAAGCAAAGTCATGCAGTTTTCAGGCCAAAACGCACCCGAAAAACGCGCAAACACACCGCGAAAAACGCACTGTGCGCACATAGGCTAGTTTCACACTTGCGTTTTTTTCCTTCAGTCACAATCCGCCGTTTTGGAAAACAGCGGAATCAGTTAACGGATTTCGCTGCTTCCCATAGACTTGTAATGACGACGCATTGTGACTGATTGGGTCCCTGCGTTGCATCCGCCGGGGCGGAAAGAACGCAGCATATAGCTTTTTTTTCTGCGCTTCCCTGAGCGTCAAAAAAAAACACAATGTACTGGATTCCGTCGGCGTCCGTCATTTTTATAATGGAAGCCTATAGTGGCGGAATCCGTCATTTGACGGATTCCTGTGACATCCGTTTTTTACACATCTGCGCATGCTCAGTTGAGTAATTGTTGAAAAAAAAGAAAAAAAAAAAAGGTATAACGAATTCCATTGTTTTGCAGCATCTGTCGCATCAGTTGTGCCACTATATGCAACGCATCAATCTACATCCGTCACACAACGCAATGCGACGGATGCCGCACAACGCAAGTGTGAAATAAGCCGGAACAGAACTGAACTTCCAGCATCCATAGACATCCCTACAATAAACTCCAATCACAAATGTTCATGTTGACTAGCTGGGAGATTATGGGCAACCAAAAATTTCAATGCCCATTTACTCAACGCTGTCCAAATAGCAGCAGACTGCAGGGGCTCCATGGAGCAGTACCTCCACGATCGGCCGGCCACTTGCTCTTTGGAAACGGCTGCCAGTTCCTTTTTATCCAAACGCATAAAAGATCAAAAGCTTGCAACGATAAACATGTCCGATGGAAAAAAAAAAAAAAAAAAGACAATTAGTGATGAGTGAGCGAGCTCACCACTGCTCATTACTCAATCGAGCATGGGGGTTTTAAAATGCTCGAGTTTCCCATTGATTTGCATTATTCTCGGTACTCAAGTTGTGCACGAACCCTCCCGATGCTCGATCGAGTAATGAGCAGTGGAGAGCACGCGCGCTCAGCACTAGCCACAAAATACAAAATGGGGGTGGAAAAATGTCTTAGATTAAAACTTCTCAAAAAAGAAATTTCTTAAAATCTTTTTTTTTTCCGTGAGGGGGGGAGGGGGGGGGGTGTCCATCTTGCCACCTCTCGTATTCACTGACATATCTGTCCAACCTTACTTGGACACCAGGAATGGTGAGAAGAAGGTTCAAGCTCTTTGATACCTTTTAAGCCCTCTCCATCCTACATGGAGACTTGGTCATAAATGATGACAATTATTTCACAGAGGACTAAACAAACCATACCCACAAAAAAATACAACCCAATGTTCCTCTGTTGACCCATTTTCTAAGGATCTTAAATTGTCAAACTTATTAAGTAGCTCATGTTGGGATCTGTAAAAAAGACAATTGATTGGAGGTTGTCATTGTCTTCTCCAAATCCAACCAGAGAGGCATCTTCCTTACAAAAACCCTTATAATCCAGTTAAAGATGGTGGAAGAACCTTAAGTGGCAGAGTTGCTTTGTGGTTCTAACCCATGGATTAGCCAAATCCTCCTCCTGACATGAGAAGTCACCCCTAACCTATGGATGGTGACACCTCAAAAGGTCACAATAGGTCATACATTTTTTTTACCTGCATTTCTCATTCGACCACGGAAGGAACTCAGGAGAGAGACCCCAGACTCCATGTCTCTGTGTGGGACATATTTACTACCAACCTGCACATTTTTAACACAAATGAAGCTCCCTAGGGAAAAAGTAAAGTGTCTAAAACCACAAGCACTAAGCAGCGAGTGTAAATAACCCGACATATTAAGAGCCAAGGGTTTTACTAGCTTCCTAGGCCATCAATAATAGAATATCGACTGGAGACCACCATAGACTGCAGGCCATAACCTTTCATGTCATCAGCAAAATGCAGAGGATGGAGGATCATCTACAATCCTAATAGAGTGTTCAGTAACTGAGGATGATTAGCCCTATACTCAATAGAAATAAAGATTGAAAAGAAACCTACAACTAATTACAAATAATGTAAATAGCTTCTCAATTCTTATACATAGGAGCAGAATTATAGTAGTTCTATTCCCGTACATAGGGGCAGTATTATAGTAGTTATATTCTTGTACATAGGGGCAGTATTATAGTAGTTATATTCTTGTACATAAGGAGCAGAATTATAGTAGTTCTATTCCCGTACATAGGGGCAGTATTATAGTAGTTATATTCTTGTACATAGGGGCAGTATTATAGTAGTTATATTCTTGTACATAGGGAGCAGTATTATAGTAGTTATATTCTTGTACATAGGGGCAGTATTATAGTAGTTATATTCTTGTACATAGGGGCAGTATTATAGTAGTTATATTCTTGTATATAGGGGGCAGTATTATAGTAGTTATATTACCATACAGGGGGGGGGGGGGGGTAATATTATAGTAGTTCTAATCTTGTATATAGAGGCCAGTATTATAGTAGATATATTCTTGTACATAGGGGCAGTATTATAGTAGTTATATTCTTGTACATAGGGGCAGTATTATAGTAGTTATATTCTTGTACATAGGAGCAGTATTATAGTAGTTATATTCTTGTACATAGGGGCAGTATTATAGTAGTTATATTCTTGTACATAGGGAGCAGTATTATAGTAGTTATATTCTTGTACATAGGGGCAGTATTATAGTAGTTATATTCTTGTACATAGGGGGCAGTATTATAGTAGTTATATTACCATACAGGGGGGGGTAATATTATAGTAGTTCTAATCTTGTATATAGGGGCAGTATTATAGTAGATATATTCTTGTACATAGGAGCAGTATTATAGTAGTTATAATCTTGTACATAGGGGCAGTATTGTAGTAGTTATATTCTTGTACATAGGGGCAGTATTATAGTAGTTATATTCTTGTACATAGGGGCAGTATTATAGTAGTTATATTCTTGTACATAGGGGCAGTATTATAGTAGTTATATTCTTGCATATAGGGGCAGTATTATAGTAGTTATATTCTTGTACATAGGGGGCAGTATTATAGTAGTAGTCGCTCTCATTTGCCCACTCTTGTGATGTCACTTACAGTGCAGTAACCAGTAGAGGGCTTTCTCAGAGGATAGGGAATATTTTAGTGTTTAGCAGTATTATAGCAGTTCCGTACCATATAATATAGTGTCATTAATATCTATTGTGACGGGAATAACTCTTGCATAGACAGAAGGACGTGAAATGGACTGGATTTCCTTCTTTTTCAAGCCTACATTAAACATAATAGCCCTGTGAATGACACTTTGTCACAATGAACTATGAGTCAACTTCATAAAACGTCTTGTCACCAGGCACCGACAAATGGCCGCCATATAAACTTACAAGTGTGTGAACACATCTGCATGGCTCTCCACTGCCCGAGACTCCATAAAGCCGGAGAGCCGAGGTTTGGGCTCACTTTAGGATTGTTTGCACAGGAAAAGACAGACGATTTGTGATATCCTGAGTAAACAGAGCGGACAAGATAACCCGACCATAAAGCTGCCCACAGACATATAGATGCCATAGATCCCCCTCCCCCATCACATGCCCCCTATAAAGTCTATACATTAGAGGGCAGCGTTCAAGGCTATTCTTGAATAGAAATTGTATGGAAAAATAAAAAATAACCCCCCCCCCACACAAAAAAAAAAACAAAAAACAGTATAACACTATAAACTTTTAATATCTGAGTAACCAGAAGACGATTTCTTAATTTTGACACAATGCTCCTTGGTCACAACACTTATTTTCTATGGGTTTCTTTGGACCCACCAGGCAGGGGCGGAACGATCGCGGTCGCAGGAGTCGCCATCGTGACCGGGTCCGGGGGTTTAGGGGGCCCGGGGACCTCAGCGAGTGGAGTACCACCAATGATGGCAGGCCACATAACCACCGGGCCCCCAGCTGAGGTTTGCCCGTTCAATTGTATCAGCATTGCAGATTCCGATACAATTGAAAGCAATGATGAGAGTGTAAGCGGTGCGCACCCTCTCTCATCATTCTCCCCGCTGTGTCTACAGGGGTCTGACAGCTCAGCACAGGGGAGCGCGATGACGTCATTACTGCGCGCAACTGTGCATTGCGGTAGAACAGTAAACAAGCTGAGGAGACCGGAGCAGAGGAGGAACAAGGAGAAGCGAGTGTGTATATAATCACTGTGGCCTATGGGGCTGCATGCTACTAGATGGGAATTGCATAATACTATATGGGGGCGCCTAATAATGTAATAATGCTATAGAGGAATATGGAGGTGCATTATAATATATGGATAATTATGGGGGCATGCATTATAATATATGAAGAACTTTGGGGGTGCATTATAATATCAGACATTATATTGGGATATCAGAGTATGGGAAAGCTGGGTGCTGAGGGAAAGAGCCAAGTGTCAGCATATTTATCTTGTACCCCAAGGGGGGCCCTAGGACCAAAGTTTGCATTGAGGCCCATTAAACTCTAGTTACGCCACTGCCACCAGTGTAAATGTGACGCCCCTGGACTATTCAGGTCGTCACAGGGTACTACACAAACTGCCCTCCCTGTGCAGTATTCAACCCCCCATGGTTCTGGGTCTCCATCCTGCAGTACTGCCTCCATCAGCATTCACAAATCCTATATACACTTTGCACCACACCTGTCAGGCACACCAGTGGGCTGCTGAAGCAGGAATAGGGCCGCCCACCTAGGGGGTCAGACAGGGAGGTGGGAGGTGTCAAGTCAGTCGAGTAGTAACCCTCTAGCTATGAGATTCTCTGAGGAAGCTTGGAGTTGGAGCTCCCAGGGGAGAGGAAAACTTGGTCGCAGACGGTGGTCTGGACCTAGAGGAGTCGGACCCCCGGTTGCAGGGGATTGCGGCTAGGTGCCTGGGACCCGTCGAGGACGACAGCCGGCAGCCTGGTCCTATCACCGGGCTGGGACCGAAGGCACGACAGGGTACACGGACCTTAGGTCGGGGAGAAGCTTCAGGCAACCCGGCAATTAACCTGAGAACGCGCCCTTTATGTACTGTTCACACCAGCTCCAGAATTGGGGCACTAGCGCAACAAGGGGGGATAGGGCTTTCCTAACAAGCAGCTCACTGAAATCCCAAGCATGAGCCCTGAGAGCAGGCTCCTCCTCTTAGTCACAGTGGGGAGCGGGGCCCAGAAAGCTCCAAACTACTGGGCAAAACGGACAATCTAAAACTTAGTGCCAGGAGGTAGGTCACAGACCACCAGACAGTGCTGCAGGGGACGGAACCCGGACGAGTTCCCCTTGAGAGGCAACGGCATTCAGAAACTTTGTTTACCCTGTTGTCAGCGTCTGCTTAATTGCTGAATGAGTACCAAACTGAACCCTGCACTGCGTCCCCGCATCACCAACCAGAGTCCCGGCGCCTGTCCCTACCCGGAGGGTAATGTCATCTTGCTGCCCCACTCCATCACCCCGGGTACGCCCAACGGCAGCGGCGGCACTCCCAATTACCGTACACCACGGGAGGCGTCATGAACTATATATCAAATCCCCTGTAAATACTCCCTTTTACATTTGAGTGTGGCCCCTAAGCCCCCGGGTCCGGAGACCCTCGAGCCACGAACTGACACTACCCCCGGATCTGAGCGGTTCGATCCGCTGCTGGCCCGGCACATAAGTGATATCGAGGGCTCATACAGTAATTTTCTGTGACTTAATCCCCCCCCAAAAAAAAAAAAAAAGTTTTAAAAAAACTGCCGCTAGTGATAACTGATTGTTACAAGTCTCATCCAAATGGACTTTTTTTCTGTTTCCCATTGGCACTAACTACTGTGTTAAAACCTGGATCTATAGGAGCATCCACTAGTAGGGATGAGTGCAACCAGTGGAAGTTTGGGCATAACTTTGTTAAATATTCAGCTCAGGACCTGGACATTGAACCCCATATAAAAGTCAATGGGAACCCGAACTTCTGTCCTGTCTCTCCTGCTCTGCTGCAGCCTTTCAACAAACTTTATTAGCATATGACCAACATCCATACTTTTTTGGATATGATCCCCCGGACATCTGGTGTCTTGTACAAACCTCAAACTTTACCCTTCAGTTTCGTTCATCCCTATCCTCTAGTACCCCAGTCTGATTGGGGGAGAATGTAAATATAAAAGATAACTAATGTGATCATTTAAAAACTACCCATCCACTTTGGGATATATGCGCATAGTGCGTTTTTCTCAAGGTTTTCTTATGCGTTTTTTTTTTTTATGCGGTTTTGTCACAAAAGTCAATGAGAATCCTAAAGTTTTGTGATGTTGCTTATTTTTCCTTAACAGATTTGGTGCAGAAATAAAAAAAAAAAAACTTTAGCATGTCAATTTTTAGCTTATGTGCACACACTGCAGATCATTTCTGCACCTCTGGCCGAAAAAGGCATTAAAAAAAAACAAAACAAAACAGAAAAGTGACATGCTGCTTTTTCTGCACCCAAAAAAGCAGCAAAAACACAGCAAAAAAAAAAGCAGTGTGTGCATAGACCCTTACAGCGTTTTTGCATTCCAAAATACACAGAAAAACACTTAAAAACCCCCACTTTTTTCTGCTAAGAGATGCAGAAATTTCTGCAACCAAATACTTAGCGTGCGCACATAGCCTTAATGTGTGGTCAGTCTTCAGTAACACCCCTACTGACTTGATGGGTATCTGCCCACACTTCAGTCCTGCCAGCACCTCCATTGGAAAGGAGGAGGCGGAGGAGGAGGGGAAGGGGTTAAAAGGTTGCATACCATAGAAACTACTGAATGGGTTTAGTGAATGGCCATGTATTGAAGCTATTCTTCTAGGCAAAGCCTTAAATGACAGTGCCTGGGCTTTGCAGGCCTAAAAAGCTGCCTCTATTTGCATGTCTTCAGGTGTCACCGCATCCTGTCATAGACAGAAGCTCCTGACAGCAAAAAGGCAAAAAAAGTAACAGAAAATAAAGAAAAATTCCTACAAATCAAGTAATTAGCATTTACTGCACAATAATCTCTTTTGTTTGGCAGTTATTGTTTAGCGCAGTAATTATCGCCTATTCTTAGTGGGAGGTGATATTTCCAGAGCGGCATTGGAACAATTAGTAATTTTATGCGCAAAAATATAATAGTTAAAAAAAAAAAAAAAAAGTATATTTTTTCCCGATTAACCAGTCCAAGAATGAAGCCAAAAACAGCATCGTAGGGATTAAAATTTTAATTAGAACATTATCTCTGTAGTACAAAAACACGATAAACAAAAAAAAAAAAAAAAAAAGTAAAAATATCACCTTTCAATTAACCAACCTCTCCTGAAGCAAGCGGGGCCCGGAGCGTGACCCTACACTCGAAAAAAAAAAAAAAAAAAGTAAACAGATCCTTCCACAGAAATACCATCAGCGGCGCGAAATGTTAATCATTTCATCATATTAAAACACACCTAACATTTGCACAGACGTACAAAACGCCAATTAAATTTTTTGTGCTAAGAAAAAAGAAAAAAAAAATTCTTAATACCAAATGAATGTGACATTTCTGCAATGCAAAAACCTTCAGATAACCACTTAAAAATGTCATAACAGACTTCATCCATTCCAGAAAGTTTAGTGAGTATAAAGGACATTATGTAACACCAGCTGAGAACAGACTGAGATTTTTAATTTCTCAGATATGAAAGCATTTATATACATAGTCATACTAATCCAACGAGTCATCGCTTATTCTATAGCTATATCCATGTGGTCTAATATTAGCTAGAACTTACTAATCCAAAATAACGACAACAGGTTAGCTATAGTATTTAGAAGGGAGCATTTCATTTATCACTCAATTAGGTCCCGCCATGGGTACCAAACCTTCTCCAGGGAATCAGATTATTATCTTTACTAGAAATACTAAGGCTATGTTCACACAGGGCATCTTTGTTTTTTGGTCACAAAGATGCACCTAAATGCATGCATTTCCTTCTCCCATCAAAGTCTATGAGATTTCGATTTTGCTGTCAGCACACTGCATCTTTGAAGATGCAGCATGTCAATTATTTCTGCAGTGTTTTGGAGCCCTTCAAAGTCAATACATTTGACTTAAAAATGCATTGGGCAAAACGCAGTGCCTTTTTGTTGCATTTTTGCCGCACTGGCAAAAAGATGCCACGTGTGAACATAGCGTGTAAAGTGGCCTTTAGGCTGCGATATCGGTACCGATATCGCTAGCGTGGGTACCTGCCCCCATCAGTTGTCCGACAAGGCAAATCGCTGCCCGTAGCGCACAACAGCGCCCAGACCCGTCACACTACTTACCTGCCTAGCGACGTCGCTGTGACCGGCGAACCGCCTCCTTTCTAAGGGGCGGATCATGTGGCGTCACAGCGACGTCTCTAAGCGGCCACCCAATAGAAGCGGAGGGGCGGAGATGAGCGGGACCGTAACATCCCACCCACCTCCTTCCTTCCGCATTGCGGGCGGGACGCAGGTAAGGAGAGGTTCCTCGTTCCTGCGGTGTTACACGTAGCGATGTGTGCTGCCGCAGAAACGACGAACTACATCGTTACTGCAGCAGCAACGATAATCGAGAATGAGGGGTGATGTCACCGATGAGTGATTTTGAAAAGTTTTGCAATGATTCAAAATCGCTCATAGGTGTCACACACAACGACATCGCTAATGCGTCCGGATGTGCGTCACAAAATCCATGACCCAAACGACATCGCATTAGCAATGTCGTAGCGTGTAAAGCGGCCTTAAGGCTATGTTAACACAGTTCATATTTTACTGTGCTTTTCGTGCATTTTTTTAGGTCACAAAGATGCACCTAAATGCATGCATTTCCTTCTCCCAGCTTAGTCTATGAGATTTCTATTTTGCTGTCCGCACACTGCATTTTTTTTTGGCTGCGTTTTTGAAGATGCAGCCAAAATGCAGCATGTCAATTCTGTTTGCATTTTTTCAGCATTTTTAAGCCCTTCCAGTCAATAGATTTGACTTAAAAAAAACGCATTGGGCAAAATGCGGTAAAACGCGCGCCTTTTTTATGTGCTTTTGCCACGGGTGTTTTTTTGGGGCCAAAAACGTTGCATCTTTGTGGTTAGAAAAGATGCAGTGTGTGAGCATAGCCTTAAGTCCAACATAGGCTTTAGGTTATAAAGGCAATTCACAACATGTCTCAGTGTGCAGGAAGTGACTGAAGAAATTGAGGTCCTCAGGTCTATGGCCTAGAGTCAGCACCCATGGCGGGACCCACTATTAAAAAATGTAATTGATCCGAGTTGTAAAATATTTTTGTTTTTTTTTTACCAACCCATCTAGACAATGTCCACAACCCACATAGTAGTGAGGTTTCAGCCTAATGTTCACAAAGAATGCCAAACACCAGTTTATATCCGCATGGGTTAACTGAACATGAGCTATATAAACAAAGTGAGCACATGTGCTGTAGAAGCACAAGAAGCAATGTAATCCCACTGAGTAGTACATTCACATACAGCCCCTGTGAAGTCAGTTCTGCTGTATCACACTACTCTAACTCTTTGTAAACTAGAAGTCCTATGTAAAAAGGCACAAATAGTAAACTATTGCGCAATATTCAGCTCTGCTATAGCAGTACAGGACAATAAAACACACTTGGGGTGCCTAGAACGCTGCTTACATAAAGAAAGGGAATGTCTCCCTCTGCCTGTACTTTATATGTAACAGAGATGTAGTGGAGCTCGATTTATCAGGTGCTGCAGACCATTTGTCTGCAGTGACTAAAGTTTTACATAGGACTGCAGTTTGTCTGTTTTTACGTAGAACTGCAGGAACATAAAAAGCATCACTAACCTCAAGAGAGTTCATAGACAATTTCAGCACCGCTACATCTGGACGTAATCTCTCTTGCAATTTAACCATCACGTCCAATATTGAAGTCTGATTCTCAAGCTAATACAGGATTGCTTTTTTTTTTTTGCATCTAAAAGGGTTAACGATATGTAAACCACACAGATACAGCATAATTTGCATAGCACATAAAATTCCAATACCCAGAACTACATACATACATACCCACCCATTTATCCAAAGTGGACTACAAGCACCAGGAGAAAACAAACAATCATTTGCTACATCTAAAAAGATAAGAGAGTCACCAGATACAAACAGTAAGACAACCAAGAGAGGTAACATTATGCTACAAAAATAACAAAATCTGGTATCTAAGTTAATAGTTTGTTCCACAAGGGTTAATCCTGGCTGCACTGGATACAATGTATTCAAAAGAATCAATGTTTAATAAATAAATACAAATAAAACAAAAAATAACAGTCTGCTCAATCATTGGATATCAATCAGAAAATACTGGAAAGCAAAAAACTGTATCCAAAAATCCTAGCTGCATTGGATACAATGTATTCAAAATAATCAATACAAAAATATATATAGTCTGCTCAATCATTGCATATTAGACAATACTGGAAAGCAAAACTGTATCCAAAATCCTGGCTGCACTGGATACAATGTATTCAAAAGAAACAGTATTTAAGTACATAGAGTTTACTCAATCATTGCATATCAATCAGACAATACTGGAAAGCAAAACTGTATCCAAAATCCAACCTGTACTGGATACAAATGTATTCAAAAGAATCAATACAAAAATATATAGTCTGCTCAATCATTGCATATTAGACAATACTGGAAAGCAAAACTGTATCCAAAATCCAAGCTGTACTGGATACAATGTATTCAAAAGAATCAATACAAAATATATAGTCTGCTCAATCATTGCATATTAGACAATACTGGAAAGCAAAACTGTATCCAAAAATCCTAGCTGCAGTGGACACAATATATTCAAAAGAAACAGTATTTAATAAATGAGTACATAGAGTCCACTCAATCATTGCACATGAATCAGACAACACTGGAAAGCAAAACTGTATCCAAAATCCAAGCTGTACTGGATACAATGTATTCAAAAGAATCTATTTTTGTTTATTTGTGTTTATTAAATATAGAGTCTGCTCAATCATTGCATATCAATCAGAAAATACTGGAAAGCAAAACTGTATCCAAAATAAGTGCAACAAAAACCCCAAAGGGCTAAAGCACCAGAAACATCACAAATGTAGCAATTCTGCAGCAGCAGAAACATACAGGAGCAGTATACCATGCTCTGCCTGCAGCCACACAGCACAAGGGAATCCCTGCCTGGCTCTGTATATACATGGACATGCTGCAGACAATGCAATACACACAGGGATCAGGAGCTGTGGACATTTCTGCATCTAATGCATTCTTACAGCAGCAGAGAGGAGGAAATAAATGCATGAGCAGCACTCACCATTAGCTGAGACTCCCAGGTTTGCAGAACCACTTTTAACTAAGAGTGAATTGTGTGCAAAATCTCCAGACTGTGAGTGCTGGGCTGGCTGGCCTATCAGCCTCCTCTGGCAACCATTGGCTCCTGGGGTAGGGGGAGGGGAGGGGGTTTGTTCAATAGGGGTTGATGAAGCAGATGAACAATGTAAGGGAGGACCTGTGAACACACACAAACACACACAGGGATCAAAACTGTGCACAGGGAACAGGCGCACACTCTGCTCCCCTACCTGCCTGATGGTTATTTTTTTTTTTTTTTGCATTTATCATTAATATTATTATGCATTCTAGAATTTACGTGGTTGCGGAGACTGCATCAAATAAAAATGGTTTAGTGTAATATTCAAGGGTTACATTATTATATTGGTGTATTTTTGTAGAAAAATTGATGAGAACATTTCTAAAAGAATCTAAAAAGAAAATTAGACTTTTTTTTACATTTTTTTATTCTTGACAGATGTGTGTCGCATGGTCCGTCGATGTGAAATAACCATTATTTTTTTATTTAAATTCCTCACTTCTTAAAGGGGTGGATCACTCATATTTTTTATTTTCTAGATCGATATTATATTGAGAAACATTGTAAAACCAAACCTTGTAGATTTCAGAAATACGCAGCATGTCAATACATAGTTCGTATTGCAAAAGGTAAAATAGGTACTAATGCAAAACCTTGCAATGAAATTTGGTGCACATTTTCCGCTGCCAGAAACCCCTGGCGTTGGTATAAACCCTTAAAAACGTAAAGAAGTGGTTCACCCATATTTTTATTGTCTAGTTCGATATTATATTGAGAAACTATGTTTCTCTCAAATACCTTGTCTTGGCAATAGTGCCTGTGAGAGGCGCTGTTGTGGACCGCTGTTCCCCGCTCCGTGTCCCCTGGGCTCCGTGACCTCGGGGATCTGATGACGTCACGTCAAGTTCCAAATCACGTCACATCCCTGTGGCCGGCCCCGGTCTTCCTGAGTCACCTGACTGTGGGCGGTGTTTCACCGCTCGTCACAGCCCAGTGTCTCCTGCTTGCAGCGCTCTGCTGTGAGGGAGGAGGGAGCTGATGGGCTGTGACGAGCGGTAAAACACCGCCCACAGTCAGGTGACTCAGGAAGACCGGGGCCGGCTGCGGTGTACCACGAACTTGACGTGACGTCACCGGATTCCCGAGGTCACGGAGCCCGGGGGTCAGGCAATGGGGAACAGTGGTCCGCAATAGGGCCTCTCACAGGGACTATTTCCAACATAAGGTATTTGAGAGAAACATTGTTTCTCAATATAATATAGATCTAGACAATAAAAAATATGGGTGAACCACTTCTTTAAGTTTTTAAGAGTTTATACCAACGACAGGGGTTTCTGGCAGCAGAAAATGGGCACTCGTTGCAAGATTGTGCGTTAGTACCTATTTTACCTTTTGCAATACGACCTATGTATTGACATGCTAAGTATTTCTGAAATTTACAAGGTTTGGGCTCAAGTTCTGCTGAGGATTTTTTCTGCAGTGTGTTCACGATAATTCCTAAATTCTATAGCTCTGCCACTATAATATGGGTAGAAAATATGTGTTTATGTCCTGTGGAACATACCCTTAAAGGGAACCAACCAGCAGGATTTTCCCGTATAAAGTGCAGGCAGTGCCATACTGGCGCTAACATTGTGATTAAAATCATACCTTCACTTTTCAGATGGGTTCTTTGATTGCAGAAAAAAATGTTCATAAAGGTCCAGAAATTGGTGCATTCAGTGACTGACGTGTGCAGCGGTGCGGGCCGTTGTGGGTTGGGTTATCTGTGTAAATTCTCCCTCCGGCATCCTCCTAGCTTGCCCCTTTTCTTTCTTTCAATTTTGCGCTGTGACACTATTACCGCTGTTGGCGCCGCATGTGCATTGCTAGTCTAACGATGTTTTCATTAAAATGCCACGTGTCAGTGCATGTGTGTACCGCCATCTCTGGCACCATTTTATTGAAGACACTGTGGGGAAGACTATGAGTGGCATCGGCGCATGCGCAGATTTGATTTTTCTTTTTTTCATTTGCACATGCATTGATGTCACTCATTGTCTTCTCCACAGTGTCTTCAACAAAATGGTGCCAGAGATTGCGGTACAGCACTATTTTAAGAAAGACATCATTACACTAGCAAGGCGCACCTGCTGACAATAGCGCTAATGGCGAAGCACGAAATTGATATAAAGAAAAGGGGCAAGCCAGGAAGGAAGACGCCAGAGGAGGAATTTACACAGGGGACTCGTCCCACAAAGGCCCGTCCCACTGCACACGTCACTCAACCAATGCTGTAGGTGGGAAGGTGCACGGAACTGTAGATGGGAAGGTGCAGGGAACTGTAGATGGGAAGGTGCAGGGAACTGTAGATGGGAAGGTGCAGGGAACTGTAGATGGGAAGGTGCACGGAACTGTAGATGGGAAGGTGCAGGGAACTGTAGATGGGAAGGTGCAGGGAACTGTAGATGGGAAGGTGCAGGGAACTGTAGATGGGAAGGTGCAGGGAACTGTAGATGCGAAGGTGCAGGGAACTGTAGATGCGAAGGTGCAGGGAACTATAGATGGGAAGGTGCACAGAACTGTAGGTGGGAAGAAGGTGAAGGGAACTGTAGGAATTTACACAGAGGACCCGACCCACAAAGGCCCATCCCGCTGCATATATAACTCAACCAATGCTGTAGGTGAGAAGGTGCACGGAACTGTAGGTGGGAATGCGAATGGAACTATAGGTGGGAAGGCGCACGGAACAGTAGGTGGGAAGGTGCATAAAACTATAGATGGGAAGGTGCACAGAACTGTAGGTGGGAAGGTGCATGGAACAGTAGGTGGGAAAGCGCATGAAACTTTAAATGGAAAAGTGCACAGAACTGTAGGTGGCAAGGTGCACAGAACTCTAGGTGGGAAGGTGCATGGAACTGTAGGTGGGAAGGTGCACTGAACTGTAGGTGGCAAGGTGCACGTAACTGTTGCTGGGAAGGTGTACGGAACTATAGATGGGAAGGTGCACAGAACTGTAGGTGGGAAGGTGCATGGAACTGTAGGTGGGAAGGTGCACGGAACTGTTGCTGGGAAGGTGCACAGAACTATAGATGGGAAACTGCACTGAACTGAAGGTGGGAAGGTTCAGGGAACTGTAGGTGGGAAGGTGCACAGAACTGTAGGTGGGAAGGTGCACAGAACTGTAGGTGGGAAGGTACACAGAACTGTGGGTGGGAAGGTGCACGGAACTATAGATGGGAAGGTGCACAGAACTGTAGGTGGGAAGGTACACAGAACTATGGGTGGGAAGGTGCACGGAACTATAGATGGGAAGGTGCACAGAACTGTAGGTGGGAAGGTGCACAGAACTGTAGGTGGGAAGGTGCACAGAACTGTAGGTGGGAAGGTGCACAGAACTGTAGGTGGGATGGTGCACGAAACTGTAGGTGGGAAGGTGCATGGAACAGTAGGTGGGAAAGCGCATGAAACTATAAATGGAAAAGTGCACAGAACTGTAGATGGGAAGGTGCACAGAACTCTAGGTGGGAAGGTGCATGGAACAGTAGGTGGGAAGGTGCACAGAACTGTAGGTGGCAAGGTGCACGTAACTATTGCTGGGAAGGTGCACGGAACTATAGATGGGAAAGTGCACTGAACTGTAGGTGGGAAGGTGCATGGAACTGTAGGTGGGAAGGTGCACAGAACTGTTGCTGGGAAGGTGCACGGAACTATAGATGGGAAGGTGCACAGAACTGTAGGTGGGAAGGTGCATGGAACTGTAGGTGGGAAGGTGCATGGAACTGTTGCTGGGAAGGTGCACAGAACTATAGATGGGAAAGTGCACTGAACTGAAGGTGGGAAGGTGCAGGGAACTGTAGGTGGGAAGGTGCACAGAACTGTAGGTGGGAAGGTGCACAGAACTGTAGGTGGGAAGGTGCACAGAACTGTAGGTGGGAAGGTACACAGAACTGTGGGTGGGAAGGTGCCCGGAACTATAGATGGGAAGGTGCACAGAACTGTAGGTGGGAAGGTGCACAGAACTGTAGGTGGGAAGGTGCACAGAACTGTAGGTGGGACGGTGCACGAAACTGTAGGTGGGAAGGTGCATGGAACAGTAGGTGGGAAAGCGCATGAAACTATAAATGGAAAAGTGCACAAAACTGTAGGTGGGAAGGTGCAAAGAACTCTAGGTGGGAAGGTGCACAGAACTGTAGGTGGGAAGGTACACAGAACTGTGGGTGGGAAGATGCACGGAACTATAGACGGGAAGGTGCACAGAACTGTAGGTGGGAAGGTGCACAGAACTGTAGGTGGGAAGGTGCACAGAACTGTAGGTGGGAAGGTGCACAGAACTGTAGGTGGGATGGTGCACAGAACTGTAGGTGGGAAGGTGCACAGAACTGTAGGTGGGAAGGTGCACAGAACTGTAGGTGGGAAGGTACACAGAACTGTGGGTGGGAAGATGCACGGAACTATAGATGGGAAAGTGCACAGAACTGTAGGTGGGAAGGTGCACAGAACTGTAGGTGGGAAGGTGCACAGAACTGTAGGTGGGAAGGTGCACAGAACTGTAGGTGGGAAGGTGCACAGAACTGTAGGTGGGATGGTGCACAGAACTGTAGGTGGGAAGGTGCACAGAACTGTAGGTGGGAAGGTGCACAGAACTGTAGGTGGGAAGGTGCACGAAACAGTAGGTGAGAAGGTGCAGGGAACTATAGATAGAAAGGTGCACGGATCAGTGGGTTGTAAGGTGCATGGAATAGCTTGGTCACGCCACTTATAGAACATGGATTATTATGGCTGAAAAATAAAAAACTCAGTGTGACCACACTTCAAGACATGTACGTTTTAGGCTAGGGCTACTCGGCCACAAAAATTCACACGCTTTTAGGACGCTTCAACTTGTGCAGCATTTATTCTGTGCTTGTTTTGCAAACAGATTTTAGCTGCAAGTCAGTGAGGAACTCTAAAACAATTTACCGATAGTGAGTCTTTCTGTGGCTTTTTAGATATGTGTTTGTAAAGTTTTAAGCATTTTTATTATTTCAAAATTCCGTTTCCATAGAGAAAAAAACACCGAAAAAAAAGTCAAATGTGTGACCAGATGAAAAAAAACCATGAAAAATCTCTTTTTTTTTACCTGCACCACAAATTGCCACAGAAAAAGTGAGTGTGAAGGTGGCATTATGGCTGCAGGTCTAAGGCACCGTGCGCACACTGCATTTTTTTATGCTTTTTTTTGGTTGCAGTTTGTTGCCTAAATCTGCACGCCTATTCTTAAGTCAATGAGAATTCTGAGTTGCTGTGCACACATTACTTTTTTTTTCCTTGCAGCTTTGGGTGCAGAAAAAAAGAGACAGTATGTCAATTTTTGGTGTATTTTTATCCTTTTTTTTTTGCCCTTCCAGCCAATGATTTCACTAAGAAAACGCATGGGACAAAAATGAACCAAAAAATGCATGCGTTTTTTGGTGCATTTTTCTGCCACCAGATGCAGAAAATTTCTGCAACCAAAAACTCAGCAAGCGCACTCTAATGATCTGAACTAACTGCATAGTAAAATCCATCCGGACCTCCGCCTGGGATGGCAGCAATAATCCGGGCACCTTTGGAGGGGAGTTAACCCTACCCGGACTGAGGCCAGATTCACACAGGGATTAGCCTGTATTTATAAATGTATCAAAAGCCATGTACTTGCATTTTTCTAAATATGGATGAATGTTTTCGTCTTTTTGTGTGCCTTCTTGTGCCCAGTATTCACATTTTGTTTAATATATTTGTTTTTTTAAATTGCCTTTAAAAATCCATAAAGTCTATGAGGCCACAACTAAGCGCCACGTCCAGAACATGCAGCGTTCTTGCAAAAAGAGACACCAAGAAAATAAAAATAATGTTTACGTGTTTTTAATGTATAAGTAAAGTCAGAGTCTATACTTTACTTACTTTTGAAGAAAAGTAACAGTTTAGAAAAGTTATAACTTTTTATTTTTTAAAACACCTTTTAATTGTATTATATTGTAATTTGTAGGGATTGCATTATAATTTTCACAAAAGCTTTATTATTTTTATTAAATGGATTGTGAGGGTTAAAAAGGGAAAAAAAATAATTTGTGATCAATTTAACTGAATGTGCAATATACTAATGATAAATAATATATATTATTTTATTTTTATTTTTTTATGACATTTATGTAGTTTAGATTTACAAAATGTAGAATATAATTTTATTAAATTATTTTTATTTTCTTAGGACATTTATGTAGTTTAGATTTTAGAAAATAGTATTATTATTAATATTATATACTTTTTATTTTTTTGTTTTTATGCAGTTTAGACGTTAGAAAATTTAGAAAATATTTTTGTTATGACATTTATGCAGTTTAGACAAGAAAATAATAACACTAATAATAACAATAATATGTACAATATATTATTATTATTACTAGTATTATTATTGATATTATTATTATTATTATTATTAGTAGTAGTATTAGTATTATTATTGATATTATTATTAGTAGTATTTTTATAATATTTATGCAGTTTAGACTTTAGAACATTTAAAGTGTACAGATCCTTGGATATATTGGAGATATACTGTATAAGCTTTAACTGCGTACGGAGTGAAATAATTTTCTGCTGTGCATGCGCTTGCGGAAAATCTGCTCCATTTTACAATGAATATTTGCAGCGTAAACTGAAAAGATACATGGGTTTAAGAACCGCATAGTGTCTGTTTATGGTGCAAGTTTAGGTGCAAATTTGCCCCTTTGCCTTTTTTAACCGGTCTTTTATTGCAATTATATTACTGCCGCAGGCCGCGATAAATACATGGCTTTAGGAAGACTAAAAAACAACTTAATTTACATGTTAATTTTTTTTTGTATTTTAATTAGTTTTTTTTACATTTATTACTCAAAATCCCCCCTTCCCCCGAAAAAGAAAAAAGTAGTGTGTGCGCCAGTTCATTAACAAACACAAGAAAAACAGAGGACAGGATCTGATACAAGACATGCAACATTTGTATCACTTTAAACATGAAACATAGTACATCATATATAACATGAAAAACTATGGAAATCATACACTGGGAAAAATTGGAATACATACAACCTTTTTTTGTATTTTTTTTAAACTTTAATTTTTTAATTTTAAATACAAAAATGAAAAATACAATAAAAAAATATTGTAAATTTAAATAAAAAAAATATAACAACCTAAAAAAATAAAGGTATTAAACACAAATTGACATTATGCACTGGGAAAATTTGTAATAGATGTAACACTTAAAAAAAATAAATAATAGACAAGTAATAATAATAATAATAACAACAATATTAATATATATATATATATATATATATATATATAAAAAAATATATATATTTATATATTTATATTTATATATTTATAAAAAAACTAAATACTAATAATAGTATTTACTTTTTCCTCTCTCTTTATATATATATATATATATATATATATATATATATATATATATATATATAAATATATATATAGAAATATATATATATATAGAAATGTAACAAATATTACAATATATAAGAATTACATAGAAATATATATCTTACATATATACATATAAACTAAACAATAATAATTTATATATATATATATATATTTTTATATTTATATTATTGTTATTTATTTTTATTTTTTTTATCTCTATTTCTCTCTCTCTGTCTCTGTATGTATATGTGCATATATATATATATATATATATATATATATATATATATATATATATATATATATGTATGTATATATATATATATATATATATATATATATATATACATTTATCACAGAAGAAAAACATACATCAAAACAACATACATAGTCAATATACACAGTACATGATAACACAATAATACCTGGAGTATAAATAGAGGACAATTTCAAAAGGTACAGTGGGTGGGCTTAAACCAGTGCTATAAGTGCACCACCTCCTACCCGTTCACACTCAGCCTTCCCGAAAGTTTAAAGACGCAACCATGGCTATGATATATGTCTCAATGGGAGAGGGGGAAAACGGTGAGGAATATTACCAGTCAGGGTGTCAGTGCTGGAAGAAGCAAGCTGGTAGGAGAATCTCCCATGGAACCCGACGTACGTTTCGCAATATTTGCGATTGCTTAATCATGGGTGATCGATGACCTTTTGAAATGGTCCTCTATTTATACTCCAGGTATTATTGTGTTATCATGTATTGTGTATATTGACTATGTATATATATATAATATATATATATATAGTTACATATGTACACATATAGAATAAAGATAAAAGATAATAATAACAAAATATAAAAAAATAAAATAGAAATATATTATATATTATATATATTTTATTATATATATGTATATATATACAGTGTACCGTATATTGATGTATGTATACATATAAATAATAAATAATAATATTACAAATATATATTATTTATTTTTCTTATTTTTTATGTCTTTCTCTATATATATAAATATATTATAATTTAGCAACAGAATACAATCTAACAAAAATTACAAATATATAATAACAAATATAGATGTAACATGATAATAAAATTTGCCAATCTAAAGAAAAAAAAACAAAATAAAAAAATAAAGGAAAATATATTCTCACTGGGGCTACAGCACATCAAGGGCTTTTCTAATGAATAATTTGGTGTAAACTGAATTACTAGACCAGTTGGTAATGAAGACAGGCATTTGTGAGCACGTGTTCTGCTATTTCGCAGTAGGAGAGGGGATCCAGCTATGAAATTGAGGCCTTTAAACCTCCTCTGATTTAAACCTCAAATAATCCCGAGTTACACCATACTGTGCCGCTTCAATACCATGTTTTTTTTCCCACAAAGACCAATTTGCATAGCTGCGTCTGGGTCCCAAATCTTCACCCATCAATTAGACTGGATACTGTACCCGCTTTTCCTCTTTCAAAACCATTCCATCTATTTATTATTTCAGGTTTTTAGTTAATTGTTTACACGGTGAGTTAGGGAAATCAGGGTTTTCCAGGCCAAGTCTCTGGGTTTGGTGGTGAATGGTGCACAGCTGGAATTCCAGACCTTTAAACTGCTGAGCCAGACGGGTGATTGACAGTTGTGTCCCTCCCCGAAAAAGGAGGTGCCCCTGCCACCAGCCTTCTATAAACAATGGAGCCTCACACACAAAATTGATTGCAAATAACTATAAAGTGCACATGTTCATAAACAAATCAATTCCTGTTTCTGCAAAGAAAAAAAAGAATGTGACTCTGCAAATCTGGGGAAACAGAAGAGAGCAACCTCAACCGGCCCAGTCATACAAATCGTGAGCCCGAGAGTAGTACAATCCATAACAAATATTTAAGTATTTATTCCGGAAATAATAAATAAAATAAAAAAAATAGTGTTTGATTTGTACTGGTGTAAAATATATTTTAGTAGGACAGTATTAGATTAGTTTTATATATATATATATATATATATATATATATATATATATATATATATATATATATATATATATATATATATATATATATATATAGAAAAATACCTGTGTGTGTCTTGTATTGTTTATGATTGTACTTATTACAATTATACATTATGATGATCCTATAGAATGTAAGCCCGCAAGGGTAGGGCCCTCTTCCCTCTGTACTAGTCTGTCTACTGTAACTTGTATATGTATTTTGTATGTAACCCCCTTCTCATGTACAGCACCATGGAATTAATGGTGCTCTATAAATAAATAATAATAATAATAATAATACTTGTCCCTATTATGTATACCCCTTTCACATGTAAAGCGCCATGGAATCGATGGCGCTATAATAATAAATAATAATACTAATATTATATATATATATATATATATATATATATATATATATATATATACATATATTAGTACATAGGGGCAGTATTATACTAAATATATTCTTGTACAGAGGATCAGTACTATAGTTGTTACATTCTTGTACATAGGAGCAGTATTATAGTGGTTATATTCTTGTATATAGGGGCAGTATTATAGTAGTTACATTCTTGTACATAGGAGCAGTATTATAGTAGTTACATTCTTGTACATAGGAGCAGTATTATAGTAGTTATATTCTTGTACATAGGGGTGGTATTATAGTAGTTATATTCTTGCACATAGGAGCAGTATTATAGTAGTTATATTCTTGTACATAGGGGCAGTATTATAGTAGTTATATTCTTGTACATAGGGGCAGTATTATAGTAGTTATATTCTTGTACATAGGAGCAGTATTATAGTGGTTATATTCTTGTATATAGGGGCAGTATTATAGTAGTTATATTCTTGTACATAGGAGCAGTATTATAGCAGTTATATTCTTGTACATAGGGGGCAGTATTATAGTAGTTATATTTTTGTATATAGGGGCAGCATTATAGTAGTTATATTCTTGGACATAGGGGGCAGTATTATAGTAGTTATATTCTTGTACATAGGGGCAGTATTATAGTAGTTATATTCTTGTACATAGGGGCAGTATTATAGTAGTTATATTCTTGTACATAGGAGCAGTATTATAGTAGTTATATTCTTGTACATAGGGGCAGTATTATAGTAGTTATATTCTTGTACATAGGGGCAGTATTATAGTAGTTATATTCTTGTACATAGGGGGCAGTATTATAGTAGTTATATTCTTGTACATAGGGGCAGTATTATAGTAGTTATATTCTTGTACATAGGGGCAGTATTATAGTAGTTATATTCTTGTACATAGGAGCAGTATTATAGCAGTTATATTCTTGTATATAGGGGCAGTATTATAGTAGTTCTATTCTTGTACATAGGAGCAGTATTATAGCAGTTATATTCTTGTATATAGGGGCAGTATTATAGTAGTTATATTCTTGTACATAGGAGCAGTATTATAGCAGTTATATTATTGTACATAGGGGCAGTATTATAGTAGTTACATTCTTGTACATAGGAGCAGTATTATAGTGGTTATATTCTTGTATATAGGGGCAGTATTATAGTAGTTATATTCTTGTACATAGGAACAGTATTATAGCAGTTATATTCTTGTACTTAGGGGGCAGTATTATAGTAGTTATATTTTTGTATATAGGGGCAGTATTATAGTAGTTATATTCTTGTACATAGGGGCAGTATTATAGTAGTTATATTCTTGTACAT
>NC_134354.1:765804392-765809392 GCF_048569485.1 Anomaloglossus baeobatrachus
TCAGTACTAGTAATTAGAGATGAGCGGGCACTACCATGCTCGGGTGCTCTGTACTCGTAACTAGAGATGAGCGGGCACTACCATGCTCGGGTGCTCTGTACTCGTAACTAGTGATGAGCGAGCACTACCATGCTCGAGTGCTCTGTACTCGTAACTAGTGATGAGCGGGCACTACCATGCTCGGGTGCTCAGTACTCATAACTAGTGATGAGTGAGCACTACCATGCTCGGGTGCTCTGTACTCGTAACTAGTGATGAGTGGGCACTACCATGCTCGGGTGCTCTGTACTCATAACTAGTGATGAGTGGGCACTACCATGCTCGGGTGCTCAGTACTGGTAACTAGTGATGAGTGGGCACTACCATGCTCGGGTGCTTTGTACTCGTAACTAGTGATGAGTGGGCACTACCATGCTCGGGTGCTTTGTACTCGTAACTAGAGATGAGTGGGCACTACCATGCTCGGGTGCTCGGTACTCGTAACTAGTGATGAGCGGGCACTACCATGCTCAGGTGCTTGGTACTCGTAACTAGTGATGAGTGGGCACTACCATGCTCAGGTGCTCAGTACTCATAACTAGAGATGAGCGGGCACTACCATGCTCAGGTGCTCTATACTGGTGACTAGTGATGAGCGGGCACTACCATGCTCGAGTGATCAGTACTAGTAATTAGAGATGAGCGGGCACTACCATGCTCGGGTGCTCTGTACTCGTAACTAGAGATGAGCGGGCACTACCATGCTCGGGTGCTCTGTACTCGTAACTAGTGATGAGCGAGCTCTACCATGCTCGGGTGCTCTGTACTCGTAACTAGTGATGAGTGAGCACTACCATGCTCGGGTGCTCGGTACTCGTAACTAGTGATGAGCGGGCACTACCATGCTCGGGTGCTCGGTACTCGTAACTAGTGATGAGCGGGCACTACCATGCTCAGGTGCTCAGTACTCATAACTAGTGATGAGTGAGCACTACCATGCTCGGGTGCTCTGTACTCGTAACTAGTGATGAGTGGGCACTACCATGCTCGGGTGCTCTGTACTCATAACTAGTGATGAGCGGGCACTACCATGCTTGGGTGCTCAGTACTCATAACTAGTGATGAGTGGGCACTACCATGCTCGGGTGCTTTTTACTCGTAACTAGTGATGAGTGGGCACTACCATGCTCGGGTGCTTTGTACTCGTAACTAGAGATGAGTGGGCACTACCATGCTCGGGTGCTCGGTACTCGTAACTAGTGATGAGTGGGCACTACCATGCTCGGGTGCTCGGTACTCGTAACTAGTGATGAGTGGGCACTACCATGCTCGGGTGCTCGGTACTCGTAACTAGTGATGAGTGGGCACTACCATGCTTGGGTGCTCGGTACTCGTAACTAGTGATGAGTGGGCACTACCATGTTTGAGTGCTCTCTACTCATAATGAGCAGTTGGATACTTGGATGGGCGTGACTTGAGTACCTTAGTATAATGAGGAACTCAAGCATTTTTCAAGAAACCACTTCCGGGTAATAGTGCACTGGCCCTTTAAGAGCAGGGAAGGGATATGCGTGCCCGAAACGTGTTCCTGGGGGGACCTATGTGGCATGCACAGGCCCCGGGAGTAGGAGGCAGCAGGCGGGCATATGGACGGATGTGGAGAGGCGGGCAAGACACAAGGTAGTTATACTGCATCATCATGGTCCTGCCCAGGTAAAGATTTCAAAGGAATCTGGGCTCTTTTGAAGAAGCACAAAGAAAAGGACAATGTTGAGGATGGTAGAAGCAGTGGTCGGCCAAGGAAACTTAGTGCAGCCGATCAAAGACATCATTCTTATTTCCCTTCAAAATCAGAAGATGTCCAACAGTGCCATCAGCTCAGAACTGGCAACAACCAGTGGGACGAATTGCAGCCGTCTACTGTGCAATATTTGGCTGTAACAGAAGGCGCTAGGGCCGACGTCGGTACATGTCACCTGGTTAAGCAAACTGATTGTTGTAGCCGCTGTCCGGGTGGCCGGCCTCACATGATTCACAGTTGAGATGGTGTTCTTAAGCTTCAAAGCTTCTCCCTTTTTCCTCCAAACGAAACGATGGACATTATGGCCAAACAGTTCAATTTTAGTTTTTTCAGACCACAGGACGTCTCCAAAAATTAAGGTCTTTGTTACTGTGTGCATTTTCAAACATGAATCTGGCTTTTTTATATTTCTTTTGCAGTAATGTCTTCTTTCTGGCAGAGTGGCCTTTCAGCCCTTGTTGATACAGTAGTCGTTTCACTGTGGATGACACAATCTTACCAGCTTCCACCAGCATCTTCACAAGGTCTTTTGCTTTTGTTCTTGGGTTGATATGCACATGTCTGACCAAAGCACGTTCATCTCTGGTACACAGAATCCGTCTCCTTCCTGAGTGTTATGATGGCTGTACATTCTCATCTTGTTTGTACTTGAGTATAATTGTTTGTACAGATGAGTGAGGCACCTTCAGGTATCTGGAAATTACACCCAACACAGAATCCGTCTCCTTCCTGAGTGTTATGATGGCTGTACATTCTCATCTTGTTTGTACTTGAGTATAATTGTTTGTACAGATGAGTGAGGCACCTTCAGGTATCTGGAAATTACACCCAAGGATGAACCAGACTTGTGCGAGTCCACAATTCTCTTCCTGAGATCTTGGCTGATTTCTTTGGACTTTCCCTTGATGCTGCACAAAGACGCCGTGTGTTTCAGGTGCGCATTAAAATACATCCACAGGTGTGTCTGTAATTAACTCAGATATTGCCAATAAACCTATCAGAAGCTTCCAAAGACATGACATCATCATATGGGCTGTCCCATATTGTTTAAAGGCATAGTACTCTTAATGTATATGAACTTTTTGCTTTGCAGAAAGTAATGAAAATGCATTAAAACATTCTCTCTCTTATTATTCTGGCATTTGGGAAATAGAAATAATTTTGGTTCCTAATTGACCTAAAATGGGAAAGATTTATTCTGATTTCATGTCAAATAGTGAGAAAAACCTGCAGATGTGTCTTTATAGAGAGCAGAGGGAAAAACCTGCAGATGTGTCTTTATAGAGAACGGAGGGAAAAATCTGCAGATGTGTCTTTGTAGAGAGTGGAGGGAAAATCCTGCAGATGTGTCGTTATAGAGAGCGGAGGGAAAAACCTGTAGATGTGTCTTTATAGAGAACGGAGGGGAAACCTGCAGATGTGTCTTTATAGAGAGAGGAGGGAAAAACCTGCAGATGTGTCTTTATAGAGAGCGGAGGGAAAAACCTGCAGATGTGTCTTTATAGAGAGCGGAGGGAAAACCTGCAGATGTGTCTTTATAGAGAGAGGAGGGAAAACCCTGCAGATGTGTCTTTATAGAGAGTGGAGGGGGAAAAAAACTGCAGATGGGTCTTTATAGAGAGAGGAGGGAAAAACCTGCAGATGTGTCTTTATAGAGAGCGGAGGGAAAAACCTGCAGATGTGTCTTTATAGAGAGCAGAGGGAAAAATCTGTAGATGTGTCTTTATAGAGAGCGGAGGGGAAACCTGCAGATGTGTCTTTATAGAGAGAGGAGGGGAAAAAACTGCAGATGTGTCTTTATAGAGAGAGGAGGGAAAAACCTGCAGTTGTGTCTTTATAGAGAGCGAAGGGAAAAACCTGCAGATGCGTCTTTATAGGTAGCGAAGGGAAAAACATGCAGATGTGTCTTTATAGAGAGCGAAGGGAGAAACCTGCAGATGTGTCTTTATAGAGAGCGGAGGGAAAAACCTGCAGATGGGTCTTTATAGAGAGAGGAGGGAAAACCTGCAGATGGGTCTTTATAGAGAGCGGAGGGAAAAACCTGCAGATGTGTCTTTATAGAGAGGAGGGAAAAACCTGCAGATGTGTCTTTATAGAGAGCGGAGGGAAACTTTTGGTTTCGCTTGTAGGTTCCCAAGCCGACTCGGGTTTGTTCCTCCCTAGTAGCCAGTTATCCATCCCCCCTTATTATATGCCATAAAGCAGTTTTCTAGATTCCCCCATCTGGGTGTCAGGATCACATACACATAGAGCAGCAGTGATAATATATACGGGTCGTCTTCGCCTTTCGTTGGGCACAAGCGGCACATGTTCTATTCAGTGCCAGGCTCGCATCACATTCATGGCACAAAAGATAAAGGATGGAAAGTGGTTTCTGGCTGATCCCCGTGTTATTAATCTCCTCTGGGGGCTCTAATCAGGAGCTGCAACAGGAACATTTTTGGAGAGTGTAAATTGAAATAGTAATAGATTGACTGTCTGAAATACATAAGCGATATTTAACAAAAAGTCCTCCGCAGTGAAAGCCCCCACTGTCTCCGCATTCCCAGGTAATGAATGCTGACATTATAATGCAGACACTGACACACGGGGTTCTCTCCTTCTTTCCCGGTGTTATTATGTCTTTTGTAGCAGCCTGTGATACCCTGAGCTCGGGGTATAGTCAGGGCTTACAATGTGTAATGCTTATGTATGGGATGAACCACTAACCATCAACCACTAACCATCCATCCATGTCCTATATATTCCATCCATCTCATGTTCATCCATGTCATATCTATCCATACATTTCATATCTATCTATCTATCCATCTCATATCTATCTATCTATCCATCTCATATCTATCTATCTATCCATCTCATATCTACATCCCACTATCAACTACTAACTATCTATCTATCTATCTACTCTATCTATCTATCCTATCCATCACTCTAACACTCAATCTATCTATCTATCTATCTAAACTATCCCTACTATCTATCTATCTAGCTATCTCTATCCCTCTATCTATCTATCTACATCTATCTATCTAACTCATCTATCTATCAATCTATCTATCTATCTATCTAACTATCTATCCTCATCTATCACTATCTATCCCCTCTATCTATCCCTCTATCCATCTATCTATCTAACATCTACCATCTCACATCAAACAAACTATCCCTCTATCTATCTACACTCTATCTAACAACATCAATCTATCAACACTATCTA